>NW_027489593.1:0-33652 GCF_050948215.1 Halictus rubicundus
GAAGAATATACGAGAATATACCAGAATATACTAGAATATAGCATAATATACCAGAATATTCCAGAATATACCATAATATTACTAGAATATAGAAGAATATACAAGAATATACCATAATATTACTAGAATATAGAAGAATATACAAGAATATACCATAATATTACTAGAATATAGAAGAATATACCAGAATATACTATAATATTACTAGAATATAGAAGAATATACCAGAATATACCATAATATTACTACAATATAGAAGAATATACGAGAATATACCAGAATATACTAGAATATAGCAGAATACACTAGAATATAGCAGAATATACCAGAATATACCAGAATATACCATAATATTAGTAGAATATAGAAGAATATACGAGAATATACCTGAATATACTAGAATATACCAGAATATACCAGAATATACCAGAATATACCATAATATTACTCGAATATAGAAGAATATATGAGAATATACGATAATATTACTAGAATATAGGAGAATACACCAGAATATACCATAATATTACTAGAATATAGAAGAATATTCAAGAATATACTAGAATATAGCAGAATATACCAGAATATACTTGAATATACCAGAATATACCATAATATTACTCGAATATAGAAGAATATACGAGAATATACGATAATATTACTAGAATATAGGAGAATATACCATAATATTACTAGAATATAGAAGAATATTCGAGAATATACTAGAATATAGCAGAATATACCAGAATATACTTGAATATACCAGAATATACCATAATATTACTCGAATATGGAAGAATATACGAGAATATACCATAATATTACTAGAATACAGAAGAATATACCAGAATATACCATAATATTACTAGAATATAGAAGAATATACCAGAATATACCATAATATTATTCGAATATAGAAGAATATTCGAGAATATACCTGAATATACTAGAATATTCTAGAATATAGCAGAATATACCAGAATATACTTGAATATACCAGAATAAACCATAATATTACTCGAATATAGCAGAATATACGAGAATATACGATAATATTACTAGAATATAGGAGAATATACCAGAATATACCATAATATTACCAGAATATAGAAGAATATTGGAGAATATACTAGAATATAGCAGAATATACCAGAATATACTTGAATATACCAGAATATACCATAATATTACTCGAATATAGAAGAATATACGAGAATATACCTGAATATACTAGAATATAGCAGAATAAACCAGAATATTCCAGAATATACCATAATATTACTAGAATATAGAAGAATATATGAAAATATACCATAATATTACTCGAATATAGAAGAACATACCAGAAAATACTATAATATTACTAGAATATAGAAGAATATACCAAAATATACCATAATATTACTACAATATACTAGAATATAGCAGAATATACTAGAATATAGCAGAATATACCATAATATACCAGAATATACCATAATATTAGTACAATATAGAAGAATATACGAGAATATACCTGAATATACTAGAATATACCAGAATATACCAGAATATGCCATAATATTACTGGAATATAGAAGAATATACGAGAATATACCAAAATATACTAGAATATAGCAGAATATAATAGAATATACGAGAATATAGCAGAATATGCCAGAATATACCATAATATTACTACAATATAGAAGAATATACGAGAATATACCTGAATATACTAGAATATAGCAGAATATGCCACAATATACCATAATATTACTAGAATATAGAAGAAAATACGAGAATATACCTGAATATACTAGAATATAGCAGAATATGCCAGAATATACGATAATATTACTAGAATATAGAAGAATATACGAGAATATACCTGAATATACTAGAATATGCCAGAGTATACCAGAATATACCAGAATATACCAGAATATACCATAATATACCATAATATTACTCGAATATAGAAGAATATTCGAGAATATACCTGAATATACTAGAATATTCTAGAATATAGCAGAATATACCAGAATATACTTGAATATACCAGAATAAACCATAATATTACTCGAATATAGAAGAATATACGTTAATATACCAGAATATACTAGAATATAGCAGAATATACTAGAATATAGCAGAATATACCATAATATACCAGAATATACCATAATATTAGTACAATATAGAAGAATATACGAGAATATACCTGAATATACTAGAATATACCAGAATATACCAGAATATACCATAATATTACTCGAATATAGAAGAATATACGAGAATATACCAAAATATACTAGAATATAGCAGAATATAATAGAATATACGAGAATATACCTGAATGTACTAGAATATACTAGAATATAGCAGAATATATCAGAATATACTTGAATATACCAGAATAAACCATAATATTACTCGAACATAGAAGAATATACGATAATATTACTAGAATATAGGAGAATATACCAGAATATACCATAATATTACTCGAATATAGAAGAATATACTTGAATATACCAGAATATACCATAATATTACTCGAATATAGAAGAATATACTTGAATATACCAGAATATACCATAATATTACTAGAATATAGAAGAAAATACGAGAATATACCTGAATATACTAGAATATAGCAGAATATGCCAGAATATACCATAATATTACTAGAATATAGAAGAATATACGAGAATATACCTGAATATACTAGAATATTCTAGAATATAGCAGAATATACCAGAATACACTTGAATATACCAGAATAAACCATAATATTACTCGAATATAGAAGAATATACGAGAATATACGATAATATTACTAGAATATAGGAGAATATACCAGAATATACCATAATATTACTACAATATAGAAGAATATACGAGAATATACCAGAATATACTAGAATATAGCAGAATACACTAGAATATAGCAGAATATACCAGAATATACCAGAATATACCATAATATTAGTAGAATATAGAAGAATATACGAGAATATACCTGAATATACTAGAATATACCAGAATATACCAGAATATACCAGAATATACCATAATATTACTCGAATATAGAAGAATATATGAGAATATACGATAATATTACTAGAATATAGGAGAATACACCAGAATATACCATAATATTACTAGAATATAGAAGAATATTCAAGAATATACTAGAATATAGCAGAATATACCAGAATATACTTGAATATACCAGAATATACCATAATATTACTCGAATATAGAAGAATATACGAGAATATACGATAATATTACTAGAATATAGGAGAATATACCATAATATTACTAGAATATAGAAGAATATTCGAGAATATACTAGAATATAGCAGAATATACCAGAATATACTTGAATATACCAGAATATACCATAATATTACTCGAATATGGAAGAATATACGAGAATATACCATAATATTACTAGAATACAGAAGAATATACCAGAATATACCATAATATTACTAGAATATAGAAGAATATACCAGAATATACCATAATATTACTCGAATATAGAAGAATATTCGAGAATATACCTGAATATACTAGAATATTCTAGAATATAGCAGAATATACCAGAATATACTTGAATATACCAGAATAAACCATAATATTACTCGAATATAGCAGAATATACGAGAATATACGATAATATTACTAGAATATAGGAGAATATACCAGAATATACCATAATATTACCAGAATATAGAAGAATATTGGAGAATATACTAGAATATAGCAGAATATACCAGAATATACTTGAATATACCAGAATATACCATAATATTACTCGAATATAGAAGAATATACGAGAATATACCTGAATATACTAGAATATAGCAGAATAAACCAGAATATTCCAGAATATACCATAATATTACTAGAATATAGAAGAATATATGAAAATATACCATAATATTACTCGAATATAGAAGAACATACCAGAAAATACTATAATATTACTAGAATATAGAAGAATATACCAAAATATACCATAATATTACTACAATATACTAGAATATAGCAGAATATACTAGAATATAGCAGAATATACCAGAATATACCAGAATATACCATAATATTACTAGAATATAGAAGAATATACGAGAATATACATGAATATACTAGAATATACCAGAATATACCAGAATATACCAGAATATACCATAATATTACTCGAATATAGAAGAATATACGAGAATATCCCAAAATATACTAGAATATAGCAGAATATAATAGAATATACGAGAATATATCAGAATATGCCAGAATATACCATAACATTACTAGAATATAGAAGAATATACCAGAATATACTATAATATTACTAGAATATAGGGGAATATACCAGAATATACCATAATATTACTACAATATAGAAGAATATACGGGAATATACCAGAATATACTAGAATATAGCAGAATATACTAGAATATAGCAGAATATACCAGAATATACCAGAATATACCATAATATTAGTAGAATATAGAAGAATATACGAGAATATACCTGAATATACTAGAATATACCAGAATATACCAGAATATACCATAATATTACTCGAATATAGAAGAATATACGAGAATATACCAAAATATACTAGAATATAGCAGAATATAATAGAATATACGAGAATATAGCAGAATATGCCAGAATATACCATAATATTACTACAATATAGAAGAATATACGAGAATATACCTGAATATACTAGAATATAGCAGAATATGCCACAATATACCATAATATTACTAGAATATAGAAGAAAATACGAGAATATACCTGAATATACTAGAATATAGCAGAATATGCCAGAATATACGATAATATTACTAGAATATAGAAGAATATACGAGAATATACCTCAATATACTAGAATATGCCAGAATATACCAGAATATACCAGAATATACCAGAATATACCATAATATACCATAATATTACTCGAATATAGAAGAATATTCGAGAATATACCTGAATATACTAGAATATTCTAGAATATAGCAGAATATACCAGAATATACTTGAATATACCAGAATAAACCATAATATTACTCGAATATAGAAGAATATACGAGAATATACCAGAATATACTAGAATATAGCAGAATATACTAGAATATAGCAGAATATACCATAATATACCAGAATATACCATAATATTAGGACAATATAGAAGAATATACGAGAATATACCTGAATATACTAGAATATACCAGAATATACCAGAATATACCATAATATTACTCGAATATAGAAGAATATACGAGAATATACCAAAATATACTAGAATATAGCAGAATATAATAGAATATACGAGAATATACCTGAATATACTAGAATATACTAGAATATAGCAGAATATATCAGAATATACTTGAATATACCAGAATAAAAAATAATATTACTCGAACATAGAAGAATATACGATAATATTACTAGAATATAGGAGAATATACCAGAATATACCATAATATTACTCGAATATAGAAGAATATACTTGAATATACCAGAATATACCATAATATTACTCGAATATAGAAGAATATACTTGAATATACCAGAATATACCATAATATTACTAGAATATAGAAGAAAATACGAGAATATACCTGAATATACTAGAATATAGCACAATATGCCAGAATATACCATAATATTACTAGAATATAGAGGAATATACGAGAATATACCTGAATATACTAGAATATTCTAGAATATAGCAGAATATACCAGAATACACTTGAATATACCAGAATAATCCATAATATTACTCGAATATAGAAGAATATACGAGAATATACGATAATATTACTAGAATATAGGAGAATATACCAGAATATACCATAATATTATTAGAATATAGAAGAATATACGAGAATATACCAGAATATACTAGAATATAGCATAATATACCAGAATATTCCAGAAATACCATAATATTACTAGAATATAGAAGAATATACAAGAATATACCATAATATTACTAGAATATAGAAGAATATACCAGAATATACTATAATATTACTAGAATATAGAAGAATATACCAGAATATGCCATAATATTACTACAATATAGAAGAATATACGAGAATATACCAGAACATACTAGAATATAGCAGAATACACTAGAATATAGCAGAATATACCAGAATATACCAGAATATACCATAATATTAGTAGAATATAGAAGAATATACGAGAATATACCTGAATATACTAGAATATACCAGAATATACCAGAATATACCAGAATATACCATAATATTACTAGAATATAGAAGAATATACCAGAACATACCATAATATTACTACAATATAGAAGAATATACGAGAATATACCAGAATATACTAGAATATAGCAGAATATACTAGAATATAGCAGAATATACCAGAATATACCAGAATATACCATAATATTCCTCGAATATAGAAGAATATACGAGAATATACGATACTATTACTAGAATATAGAAAATATACCATAATATTACTAGAATATAGAAGAATATTCGAGAATATACTAGAATATAGCAGCATATACCAGAATATACTTGAATATACCAGAATATACCACAATATTACTCGAATATAGAAGAATATACCAGAATATACCTGAATATACCTCAATATACTAGAATGTAGCAGAATATACCAGAATATACTTGAATATACCAGAATATACCATAATATTACTCGACTATAGAAGAATATACGAGAATATACGATAATATTACTAGAATATAGGAGAATATACCATAATATTACTAGAATATACATGAATATTCGAGAATATACTAGAATATAGCAGAATATACCAGAATATACTTGAATATACCAGAATATACCATAATATTACTCGAATATAGAAGAATATACGAGAATATACCAGAATATACTAGAATATAGCATAATATACCAGAATATTCCAGAATATACCATAATATTACTAGAATATAGAAGAATATATGAGAATATACCATAATATTACGAGAATATAGAAGAATATACCAGAATATACCATAGTATTACTAGAATATAGAAGAATATACCATAATATTACTACAATATAGAAGAATATACGAGAATATACCAGAATATACTAGAATATAGCAGAATATACTAGAATATAGCAGAATATACCAGAATATACCAGAATATACCATAATATTACTCGAATATGGAAGAATATACGAGAATATACCATAATATTACTAGAATATAGAAGAATATACCAGAATATACCATAATATTACTAGAATATAGAAGAATATACCAGAATATACCATAATATTACTAGAATATAGTACAATATACCAGAATATACCATAATATTACTAGAATATAGAAGAATATACGAGAATATACAAGAATATACTAGAATATAGCAGAATATACTAGAATATAGCAGAATATACTAGAATATAGCAGAATATACTAGAATATAGCAGAATATACTAGAATATAGCAGAGTATAGCAGAATATACCAGAATATACCATAATATTACTAGAATATAGAAGAATATACGAGAATATACCTGAATAAACTAGAATACAGCAGAATATGGTAGAATATAGCAGAATATACCAGAATATAACAGAATATACCATAATATTAGTAGAATATAGAAGAATATACGAGAATATACCTGAATATACTAGAATATACCAGAATATACCAGAATATACCATAATATTACTTGAATATAGAAGAATATACAAGAATATACGATAATATTACTAGAATATAGGAGAATATACCAGAATATACCATAATATTACTAGAATATAGAAGAATATTGGAGAATATACTAGAATATAGCAGAATATACCAGAATATACTTGAATATACCAGAATATGCCATAATATTACTCGAATATGGAAGAATATACGAGAATATACCATAATATTACTCGATTATAGAAGAATATACGAGAATATACGATAATATTACTAGAATATAGGAGAATATACCATAATATTACTAGAATATAGAAGAATATACGAGAATATACTAGAATATAGCAGAATATACCAGAATATACTTAAAAATAGGAGAATATACCATAATATTACTAGAATATAGAAGAATATTCGAGAATATACTAGAATATAGCAGAATATACCAGAATATACTTGAATATACCAGAATATACCATAATATTACTCGAATATGGAAGAATATACGAGAATATACCATAATATTACTAGAATATAGAAGAATATACCAGAATATACCATAATATTACCAGAATATAGAAGAATATACCAGAATATACCATAATATTACTAGAATATAGTAGAATATACCAGAATATACCATAATATTACTAGAATATAGAAGAATATACCAGAATATACCATAACATTACTCGAATACAGAAGAATATACGAGAATATACGATAATATTCCTAGAATACAGGAGAATATACCAGAATATACCATAATATTACTAGAATATAGAAGAATATTGGAGAATATACTGGAATATAGCAGAATATACCAGAATATACTTGAATATACCAGAATATGCCATAATATTACTCGAATATGGAAGAATATACGAGAATATACCATAATATTACTCGAATATAGAAGAATATACGAGAATATACGATAATATTACTAGAATATAGGAGAATATACAATAATCTTAATAGAATATAGAATAATATTCGAGAATATACTAGAATATAGCAGAATATACCAGAATATACTTGAATATACCAGAATATACCATAATATTACTAGAATATAGAAGAAAATACGAGAATATACCTGAATATACTAGAATATACTAGAATATAGCAGAATATACCAGAATATACTTGAATATACCTGAATATACTTGAATATACCAGAATATACCAGAATATACTTGAATAGACCAGAATATACCATAATATTACTAGAATATAGTAGAATATACCAGAATATACCATAATATTACTAGAATATAGAAGAATATACCAGAATATACCATAATATTACTAGAATATAGAAGAATATACGAGAATATACAAGAATATACTAGAATATAGCAGAATATACTAGAATATAGCAGAATATACCAGAATATACCATAATATTACTCGAATACAGAAGAATATACGAGAATATACCAAAATATACTAGAATATAGCAGAATATAATAGAATATACGAGAATATAGCAGAATATGCCAGAATATACCATAATATCACTCGAATATAGAAGAATATACCAGAATATACTTGAATATACCAGAATATACCATAATATTACTCGAATATGGAAGAATATACGAGAATATACCATAATATTACTAGAATATAGAAGAATATACCAGAATATACCATAATATTACTAGAATATAGTAGAATATACCAGAATATACCATAATATTACTAGAATATAGAAGAATATACCAGAATATACCATAACATTACTCGAATACAGAAGAATATACGAGAATATACGATAATATTCCTAGAATACAGGAGAATATACCAGAATATACCATAATATTACTAGAATATAGAAGAATATTGGAGAATATACTGGAATATAGCAGAATATACCAGAATATACTTGAATATACCAGAATATGCCATAATATTACTCGAATATGGAAGAATATACGAGAATATACCATAATATTACTCGAATATAGAAGAATATACGAGAATATACGATAATATTACTAGAATATAGGAGAATATACAATAATCTTAATAGAATATAGAATAATATTCGAGAATATACTAGAATATAGCAGAATATACCAGAATATACTTGAATATACCAGAATATACCATAATATTACTAGAATATAGAAGAAAATACGAGAATATACCTGAATATACTAGAATATACTAGAATATAGCAGAATATACCAGAATATACTTGAATATACCTGAATATACTTGAATATACCAGAATATACCAGAATATACTTGAATAGACCAGAATATACCATAATATTACTAGAATATAGTAGAATATACCAGAATATACCATAATATTACTAGAATATAGAAGAATATACCAGAATATACCATAATATTACTAGAATATAGAAGAATATACGAGAATATACAAGAATATACTAGAATATAGCAGAATATACTAGAATATAGCAGAATATACCAGAATATACCATAATATTACTCGAATACAGAAGAATATACGAGAATATACCAAAATATACTAGAATATAGCAGAATATAATAGAATATACGAGAATATAGCAGAATATGCCAGAATATACCATAATATCACTCGAATATAGAAGAATATACGAGAATATACGATAATATTACTAGAATATAGGAGAATATACCAGAATATACCATAATATTACTAGAATATAGAAGAATATTGGAGAATATACTACAATATAGCAGAATATACCAGAATATACTTGAATATACCAGAATATGCCATAATATTACTCGAATATGGAAGAATATACGAGAATATACCATAATATTACTCGAATATAGAAGAATATACGAGAATATACGATAATATTACTAGAATATAGGAGAATATACCATAATATTACTAGAATATAGAAGAATATTCGAGAATATACTAGAATATAGCAGAATATACCAGAATATACTTGAATATACCAGAATATACCATAATATTACTCGAATATGGAAGAATATACGAGAATATACCATAATATTACTCGAATATAGAGAATATACGAGAATATACGATAATATTACTAGAATATAGGAGAATATACCATAATATTACTAGAATATAGAAGAATATTCGAGAATATACTAGAATATAGCAGAATATACCAGAATATACTTGAATATACCAGAATATACCATAATATTACTCGAATATGGAAGAATATACGAGAATATACCATAATATTACTCGAATATAGAGAATATACGAGAATATACGATAATATTACTAGAATATAGGAGAATATACCACAATATTACTAGAATATAGGAGAATATACCATAATATTACTAGAATATAGAAGAATATTCAAGAATATACTAGAATATAGCAGAATATACCAGAATATACTTGAATATACCAGAATATACCATAATATTACTCGAATATGGAAGAATATACTAGAATATACCATAATATTACTAGAATATAGAAGAATATACCAGAATATACCATAATATTACTAGAATATAGAAGAATATACCAGAATATACCATAATATTACTAGAATATAGTACAATATACCAGAATATACCATAATATTACTAGAATATAGAAGAATATACGAGAATATACAAGAATATACTAGAATATAGCAGAATATACTAGAATATAGCAGAATATACTAGAATATAGCAGAATATAGCAGAATATACCAGAATATACCATAATATTACTAGAATATAGAAGAATATACGAGAATATACCTGAATAAACTAGAATACAGCTGAATATGCTAGAATATAGCAGAATATACCAGAATATAACAGAATATACCATAATATTAGTAGAATATAGAAGAATATACGAGAATATACCTGAATATACTAGAATATACCAGAATATACCATAATATTACTCGAATATAGAAGAATATACAAGAATATACGATAATATTACTAGAATATAGGAGAATATACCAGACTATACCATAATATTACTAGAATATGGAAGAATATTGGAGAATATACTAGAATATAGCAGAATATACCAGAATATACTTGAATATACCAGAATATGCCATAATATTACTCGAATATGGAAGAATATACGAGAATATACCATAATATTACTCGATTATAGAAGAATATACGAGAATATACGATAATATTACTAGAATATAGGAGAATATACCATAATATTACTAGAATATAGAAGAATATACGAGAATGTACTAGAATATAGCAGAATATACCAGAATATACTTGAATATAGGAGAATATACCATAATATTACTAGAATATAGAAGAATATTCGAGAATATACTAGAATATAGCAGAATATACCAGAATATACTTGAATATACCAGAATATACCATAATATTACTCGAATATGGAAGAATATACGAGAATATACCATAATATTACTAGAATATAGAAGAATATACCAGAATATACCATAATATTACCAGAATATAGAAGAATATACCAGAATATACCATAATATTACTAGAATATAGTAGAATATACCAGAATATACCATAATATTACTAGAATATAGAAGAATATACCAGAATATACCATAACATTACTCGAATACAGAAGAATATACGAGAATATACGATAATATTCCTAGAATATAGGAGAATATACCAGAATATACCATAATATTACTAGAATATAGAAGAATATTGGAGAATATACTGGAATATAGCAGAATATACCAGAATATACTTGAATATACCAGAATATGCCATAATATTGCTCGAATATGGAAGAATATACGAGAATATACCGTAATATTACTCGAATATGGAAGAATATACGAGAATATACCATAATATTACTCGAATATAGAAGAATATACGAGAATATACGATAATATTACTAGAATATAGGAGAATATACCATAATGTTAATAGAATATAGAAGAATATTCGAGAATATACTAGAATATAGCAGAATATACCAGAATATACTTGAATATACCAGAATATACCATAATATTACTCGAATATGGAAGAATATACGAGAATATACCATAATATTACTAGAATATAGAAGAATATACCAGAATATACCATAATATTAATAGAATATAGAAGAATATACCAGAATATACCATAATATTACTAGAATATAGTAGAATATACCAGAATATACCATAATATTACTACAATATAGAAGAATATACCAGAATATACCATAATATTACTAGAATATAGAAGAATATACGAGATTATACAAGAATATACTAGAATATAGCAGAATATACTAGAATATAGCAGAATATACCAGAATATACCAGAATATACCATAATATTACTCGAATATAGAAGAATATACGAGAATATACCAAAATATACTAGAATATAGCAGAATATAATAGAATATACGAGAATATAGCAGAATATGCCAGAATATACCATAATATTACTAGAATATAGAAGAAAATACGAGAATATACCTGAATATACTAGAATATAGCAGAATATGCCAGAATATACCATAATATTACTAGAATATAGAATAATATACGAGAATATACCTGAATATACTAGAATATAGCAGAATATACCAGAATATACCAGAATATACCATAATATACCATAATATTACTCGAATATAGAAGAATATACGAGAATATACCTTAATATACTAGAATATACTAGAATATAGCAGAATATACCAGAATATACTTGAATATACCAGAATATACCATAATATTACTCGAATATAGAAGAATATACGAGAATATACGATAATATTACTAGAATATAGGAGAATATACCAGAATATACCATAATATTACTAAAATATAGAAGAATATTGGAGAATATACCAGAACATACCAGAATATACCAGAATATACCATAATATACCATAATATTACTCGAATATAGAAGAATATACGAGAATATACCTGAATATTACACGAATATAGAAGAATATACGCGAATATACGATAATATTACTAGAATATAGGAGAATATACCATAATATTACTCGCATATAGAAGAATATTCGAGAATATACCTGAATATACTAGAATATTCTAGAATATAGCAGAATATACCAGAATATACTTGAATATACCAGAATATGCCATAATATTACTCGAATATGGAAGAATATACGAGAATATACCATAATATTACTCGAATATAGAAGAATATACGAGAATATACGATAATATTACTAGAATATAGGAGAATATACCATAATATTACTAGAATATAGAAGAATATTCGAGAATATACTAGAATATAGCAGAATATACCAGAATATACTTGAATATACCAGAATATACCATAATATTACCCGAATATGGAAGAATATACGAGAATATACCATAATATTACTCGAATATAGAGAATATACGAGAATATACGATAATATTACTAGAATATAGGAGAATATACCACAATATTACTAGAATATAGGAGAATATACCATAATATTACTAGAATATAGAAGAATATTCAAGAATATACTAGAATATAGCAGAATATACCAGAATATACTTGAATATACCAGAATATACCATAATATTACTCGAATATGGAAGAATATACGAGAATATACCATAATATTACTAGAATATAGAAGAATATACCAGAATATACCATAATATTACTAGAATATAGAAGAATATACCAGAATATACCATAATATTACTAGAATATAGTACAATATACCAGAATATACCATAATATTACTAGAATATAGAAGAATATACGAGAATATACAAGAATATACTAGAATATAGCAGAACATACTAGAATATAGCAGAATATACTAGAATATAGCAGAATATAGCAGAATATACCAGAATATACCATAATATTACTAGAATATAGAAGAATATACGAGAATATACCTGAATAAACTAGAATACAGCAGAATATGCTAGAATATAGCAGAATATACCAGAATATAACAGAATATACCATAATATTAGTAGAATATAGAAGAATATACGAGAATATACCTGAATATACTAGAATATACCAGAATATACCATAATATTACTCGAATATAGAAGAATATACAAGAATATACGATAATATTACTAGAATATAGGAGAATATACCAGACTATACCATAATATTACTAGAATATGGAAGAATATTGGAGAATATACTAGAATATAGCAGAATATACCAGAATATACTTGAATATACCAGAATATGCCATAATATTACTCGAATATGGAAGAATATACGAGAATATACCATAATATTACTCGATTATAGAAGAATATACGAGAATATACGATAATATTACTAGAATATAGGAGAATATACCATAATATTACTAGAATATAGAAGAATATACGAGAATATACTAGAATATAGCAGAATATACCAGAATATACTTGAATATAGGAGAATATACCATAATATTACTAGAATATAGAAGAATATTCGAGAATATACTAGAATATAGCAGAATATACCAGAATATACTTGAATATACCAGAATATACCATAATATACTCGAATATGGAAGAATATACCGAGAATATACCATAATATTACTAGAATATAGAAGAATATACCAGAATATACCATAATATTACCAGAATATAGAAGAATATACCAGAATATACCATAATATTACTAGAATATAGTAGAATATACCAGAATATACCATAATATTACTAGAATATAGAAGAATATACCAGAATATACCATAACATTACTCGAATACAGAAGAATATACGAGAATATACGATAATATTCCTAGAATATAGGAGAATATACCAGAATATACCATAATATTACTAGAATATAGAAGAATATTGGAGAATATACTGGAATATAGCAGAATATACCAGAATATACTTGAATATACCAGAATATGCCATAATATTGCTCGAATATGGAAGAATATACGAGAATATACCGTAATATTACTCGAATATGGAAGAATATACGAGAATATACCATAATATTACTCGAATATAGAAGAATATACGAGAATATACGATAATATTACTAGAATATAGGAGAATATACCATAATGTTAATAGAATATAGAAGAATATTCGAGAATATACTAGAATATAGCAGAATATACCAGAATATACTTGAATATACCAGAATATACCATAATATTACTCGAATATGGAACAATATACGAGAATATACCATAATATTACTAGAATATAGAAGAATATACCAGAATATACAATAATATTAATAGAATATAGAAGAATATACCAGAATATACCATTAATATTACTAGAATATAGTAGAATATACCAGAATATACCATAATATTACTACAATATAGAAGAATATACCAGAATATACCATAATATTACTAGAATATAGAAGAATATACGAGATTATACAAGAATATACTAGAATATAGCAGAATATACCAGAATATACCAGAATATACCATAATATTACTCGAATATAGAAGAATATACGAGAATATACCAAAATATACTAGAATATAGCAGAATATAATAGAATATACGAGAATATAGCAGAGTATGCCAGAATATACCATAATATTACTAGAATATAGAAGAAAATACGAGAATATACCTGAATATACTAGAATATAGCAGAATATGCCAGAATATACCATAATATTACTAGAATATAGAATAATATACGAGAATATACCTGAATATACTAGAATCATAGCAGAATATACCAGAATATACCAGAATATACCATAATATACCATAATATTACTCGAATATAGAAGAATATACGAGAATATACCTTAATATACTAGAATATACTAGAATATAGCAGAATATACCAGAATATACTTGAATATACCAGAATATACCATAATATTACTCGAATATAGAAGAATATACGAGAATATACGATAATATTACTAGAATATAGGAGAATATACCAGAATATACCATAATATTACTAAAATATAGAAGAATATTGGAGAATATACCAGAACATACCAGAATATACTTGAATATACCAGAATATACCATAATATTACTAGAATATAGAAGAATATACGAGAATATACCATAATATTACTAGAATATAGTAGAATATACCAGAATATACCATAATATTACTAGAATATAGAAGAATATACCAGAATATACCATAATATTACTAGAATATAGAAGAATATACGAGATTATACCAGAATATACTAGAATATAGCAGAATATACAAGAATATAGCAGAATATACCAGAATATACCAGAATATACCATAACATTAGTAGAATATAGAAGAATATACGAGAATATACCATAATATTACTAGAATATAGTAGAATATACCAGAATATACCATAATATTACTAGAATATAGAAGAATATACCAGAATATACCATAATATTACTAGAATATAGAAGAATATACCAGAATATACCATAATATTACTAGAATATAGAAGAATATACGAGATTATACCAGAATATACTAGAATATAGCAGAATATACAAGAATATAGCAGAATATACCAGAATATACCAGAATATACCATAACATTAGTAGAATATAGAAGAATATACGAGAATATACCTGAATATACTAGAATATACCAGAATATAATAGAATATACGAGAATATAGCAGAATATACCAGAATATACTTGAATATACCAGAAGAAACCATAATATAACTCGAATGTAGAAGAATATACGAGAATATACGATAATATTACTAGAATATAGGAGAATATACCAGAATATACCATAATATTACTAGAATATAGAAGAATATTGGAGAATATACTAGAATATAGCAGAATATACCAGAATATACTTGCATATACCAGAATATACCATAATATTACTCGAATATAGAAGAATATACGAGAATATACGATAATATTACTAGAATATAGGAGAATATACCAGAATATACCATAATATTACTAGAATATAGAAGAATATTCGAGAATATACTAGAATACAGCAGAATATACCAGAATATACTTGAATATACCAGAATATACCATAATATTACTCGAATATAGAAGAATATACGAGAATATACCTTGAATATACCTGAATATACTAGAATATAGCAGAATATACCAGAATATACCATAATATTACTCGAATATAGATGAATATACGAGAATATACCTGAATATACCTGAATATACTAGAATATAGCAGAATATACCAGAATATACTTGAATATACCAGAATATACCATAATATTACTCGAATATAGAAGAATATACGAGAATATACCAGAATATACTAGAATATAGCAGAATATACTAGAATATAGCAGAATATACCAGAATATACCAGAATATACCATAATATTACTCGAATATAGAAGAATATACGAGAATATACCAAAATATACTAGAATATAGCAGAATATAATAGAATATACGAGAATATAGCAGAATGTGCCAAAATATACCATAATATTACTAGAATATAGAAGAATATACGAGAATATACCTGAATATACTAGAATATACCAGAACATACCAGAATATACCAGAATATACCATAATATACCATAATATTACTCGAATATAGAAGAATATACGAGAATATACCTGAATATACTAGAATATACTAGAATATAGCAGAATATACCAGAATATACTTGAATATACCAGAATATACCATAATATTACTCGAATATAGAAGAATATACGAGAATATACGATAATATTACTAGAATATAGGAGAATATACCAGAATATACCATAATATTACTAGAATATAGAAGAATATTGGAGAATATACTAGAATATAGCAGAATATACCAGAATATACTTGAATATACCAGAATATGCCATAATATTACTCGAATATGGAAGAATATACGAGAATATACCATAATATTACTCGAATATAGAAGAATATACGAGAATATACGATAATATTACTAGAATATAGGAGAATATACCATAATATTACTAGAATATAGAAGAATATTCGAGAATATACTAGAATATAGCAGAATATACCAGAATATACTTGAATATACCAGAATATACCATAATATTACTCGAATATGGAAGAATATACGAGAATATACCATAATATTACTAGAATATAGAAGAATATACCAGAATATACCATAATATTACTAGAATATAGAAGAATATACCAGAATATACCATAATATTACTAGAATATAGAAGAATATACCAGAATATACCATAATATTACTAGAATATAGAAGAATATACCAGAATATACCATAATATTACTAGAATATAGAAGAATATACGAGAATATACCTGAATATACTAGAATATACTAGAATATAGCAGAATATACCAGAATATACTTGAATATACCAGAATATACCATAATATTACTCGAATATGGAAGAATATACGAGAATATACCATAATATTACTAGAATATAGAAGAATATACCAGAATATACCATAATATTACTAGAATATAGAAGAATATACCATAATATTACTAGAATATAGAAGAATATACCAGAATATACCATAATATTACTAGAATATAGTAGAATATACCAGAATATACCATAATATTACTAGAATATAGAAGAATATACGAGAATATACAAGAATATACTAGAATATAGCAGAATATACTAGAATATAGCAGAGTATACCAGAATATACCAGAATATACCATAATATTACTCGAATATAGAAGAATATACGAGAATATACCAAAATATACTAGAATATAGCAGAATATAATAGAATATACGAGAATATAGCAGAATATGCCAGAATATACCATAATATTACTAGAATATAGAAGAAAATACGAGAATATACCTGAATATACTAGAATATAGCAGAATATGCCAGAATATACCATAATATTACTAGAATATAGAAGAATATACGAGAATATACCTGAATATACTAGAATATAGCAGAATATACCAGAATATACCAGAATATACCATAATATTACTAGAATATACCATAACATTAGTAGAATATAGAAGAATATACGAGAATATACCTGAATATACTAGAATATACCAGAATATAATAGAATATACGAGAATATAGCAGAATATGCCAGAATATACCATAATATTAATCGAATATAGAAGAATATACGAGAATATACCTGAATATACTAGAATATTCTAGAATATAGCAGAATATACCAGAATATACTTGAATATACCAGAAGAAACCATAATATAACACGAATGTAGAAGAATATACGAGAATATACGATAATATTACTAGAATATAGGAGAATATACCAGAATATACCATAATATTACTAGAATATAGAAGAATATTGGAGAATATACTAGAATATAGCAGAATATACCAGAATATACTTGCATATACCAGAATATACCATAATATTACTCGAATATAGAAGAATATACGAGAATATACGATAATATTACTAGAATATAGGAGAATATACCAGAATATACCATAATATTACTAGAATATAGAAGAATATTCGAGAATATACTAGAATACAGCAGAATATACCAGAGTATACTTGAATATACCAGAATATACCATAATATTACTCGAATATAGAAGAATATACGAGAATATACCTGAATATACCTGAATATACTAGAATATAGCAGAATATACCAGAATATACCATAATATTACTCGAATATAGATGAATATAAGAGAATATACCTGAATATACCTGAATATACTAGAATATAGCAGAATATACCAGAATATACTTGAATATACCAGAATATACCATAATATTACTCGAATATAGAAGAATATACGAGAATATACCAGAATATACTAGAATATAGCAGAATATACTAGAATATAGCAGAATATACCAGAATATACCAGAATATACCATAATATTACTCGAATATAGAAGAATATACGAGAATATACCAAAATATACTAGAATATAGCAGAATATAATAGAATATACGAGAATATAGCAGAATGTGCCAGAATATACCATAATATTACTAGAATATAGAAGAATATACGAGAATATACCTGAATATACTAGAATATACCAGAACATACCAGAATATACCAGAATATACCATAATATACCATAATATTACTCGAATATAGAAGAATATACGAGAATATACCTGAATATACTAGAATATACTAGAATATAGCAGAATATACCAGAATATACTTGAATATACCAGAATATACCATAATATTACTCGAATATAGAAGAATATACGAGAATATACGATAATATTACTAGAATATAGGACAATATACCAGAATATACCATAATATTACTAGAATATAGAAGAATATTGGAGAATATACTAGAATATAGCAGGATATACCAGAATATACTTGAATATACCAGAATATGCCATAATATTACCCGAATATGGAAGAATATACGAGAATATACCATAATATTACTCGAATATAGAAGAATATACGAGAATATACGATAATATTACTAGAATATAGGAGAATATACCATAATATTACTAGAATATAGAAGAATATTCGAGAATATACTAGAATATAGCAGAATATACCAGAATATACCAGAATATACCATAATATTACTCGAATATAGAAGAATATACGAGAATATACCAAAATATACTAGAATATAGCAGAATATAATAGAATATACGAGAATATAGCAGAATGTGCCAGAATATACCATAATATTACTAGAATATAGAAGAATATACGAGAATATACCTGAATATACTAGAATATACCAGAACATACCAGAATATACCAGAATATACCATAATATACCATAATATTACTCGAATATAGAAGAATATACGAGAATATACCTGAATATACTAGAATATACTAGAATATAGCAGAATATACCAGAATATACTTGAATATACCAGAATATACCATAATATTACTCGAATATAGAAGAATATACGAGAATATACGATAATATTACTAGAATATAGGAGAATATACCAGAATATACCATAATATTACTAGAATATAGAAGAATATTGGAGAATATACTAGAATATAGCAGAATATACCAGAATATACTTGAATATACCAGAATATGCCATAATATTACCCGAATATGGAAGAATATACGAGAATATACCATAATATTACTCGAATATAGAAGAATATACGAGAATATACGATAATATTACTAGAATATAGGAGAATATACCATA
Source organism: Halictus rubicundus (assembly GCF_050948215.1). Taxonomy (NCBI): domain Eukaryota; kingdom Metazoa; phylum Arthropoda; class Insecta; order Hymenoptera; family Halictidae; genus Halictus; species Halictus rubicundus. The sequence continues at coordinate 21,742 of NW_027489593.1, forward strand.
ATATTACTAGAATATAGAAGAATATTCGAGAATATACTAGAATATAGCAGAATATACCAGAATATACCAGAATATACCATAATATTACTCGAATATAGAAGAATATACGAGAATATACCAAAATATACTAGAATATAGCAGAATATAATAGAATATACGAGAATATAGCAGAATGTGCCAGAATATACCATAATATTACTAGAATATAGAAGAATATACGAGAATATACCTGAATATACTAGAATATACCAGAACATACCAGAATATACCAGAATATACCATAATATACCATAATATTACTCGAATATAGAAGAATATACGAGAATATACCTGAATATACTAGAATATACTAGAATATAGCAGAATATACCAGAATATACTTGAATATACCAGAATATACCATAATATTACTCGAATATAGAAGAATATACGAGAATATACGATAATATTACTAGAATATAGGAGAATATACCAGAATATACCATAATATTACTAGAATATAGAAGAATATTGGAGAATATACTAGAATATAGCAGAATATACCAGAATATACTTGAATATACCAGAATATGCCATAATATTACTCGAATATGGAAGAATATACGAGAATATACCATAATATTACTCGAATATAGAAGAATATACGAGAATATACGATAATATTACTAGAATATAGGAGAATATACCATAATATTACTAGAATATAGAAGAATATTCGAGAATATACTAGAATATAGCAGAATATACCAGAATATACTTGAATATACCAGAATATACCATAATATTACTCGAATATGGAAGAATATACGAGAATATACCATAATATTACTAGAATATAGAAGAATATACCAGAATATACCATAATATTACTAGAATATAGAAGAATATACCAGAATATACCATAATATTACTAGAATATAGAAGAATATACCAGAATATACCATAATATTACTAGAATATAGAAGAATATACCAGAATATACCATAATACTACTAGAATATAGAAGAATATACGAGAATATACCTGAATATACTAGAATATACTAGAATATAGCAGAATATACCAGAATATACTTGAATATACCAGAATATACCATAATATTACTCGAATATGGAAGAATATACGAGAATATACCATAATATTACTAGAATATAGAAGAATATTCGAGAATATACTAGAATACAGCAGAATATACCAGAGTATACTTGAATATACCAGAATATACCATAATATTACTCGAATATAGAAGAATATACGAGAATATACCTGAATATACCTGAATATACTAGAATATAGCAGAATATACCAGAATATACCATAATATTACTCGAATATAGATGAATATACGAGAATATACCTGAATATTCCTGAATATACTAGAATATAGCAGAATATACCAGAATATACTTGAATATACCAGAATATACCATAATATTACTCGAATATAGAAGAATATACGAGAATATACCAGAATATACTAGAATATAGCAGAATATACTAGAATATAGCAGAATATACCAGAATATACCAGAATATACCATAATATTACTCGAATATAGAAGAATATACGAGAATATACCAAAATATACTAGAATATAGCAGAATATAATAGAATATACGAGAATATAGCAGAATGTGCCAGAATATACCATAATATTACTAGAATATAGAAGAATATACGAGAATATACCTGAATATACTAGAATATACCAGAACATACCAGAATATACCAGAATATACCATAATATACCATAATATTACTCGAATATAGAAGAATATACGAGAATATACCTGAATATACTAGAATATACTAGAATATAGCAGAATATACCAGAATATACTTGAATATACCAGAATATACCATAATATTACTCGAATATAGAAGAATATACGAGAATATACCATAATATTACTCGAATATAGAAGAATATACGAGAATATACGATAATATTACTAGAATATAGGAGAATATACCATAATATTACTAGAATATAGAAGAATATTCGAGAATATACTAGAATATAGCAGAATATACCAGAATATACCAGAATATACCATAATATTACTCGAATATAGAAGAATATACGAGAATATACCAAAATATACTAGAATATAGCAGAATATAATAGAATATACGAGAATATAGCAGAATGTGCCAGAATATACCATAATATTACTAGAATATAGAAGAATATACGAGAATATACCTGAATATACTAGAATATACCAGAACATACCAGAATATACCAGAATATACCATAATATACCATAATATTACTCGAATATAGAAGAATATACGAGAATATACCTGAATATACTAGAATATACTAGAATATAGCAGAATATACCAGAATATACTTGAATATACCAGAATATACCATAATATTACTCGAATATAGAAGAATATACGAGAATATACGATAATATTACTAGAATATAGGAGAATATACCAGAATATACCATAATATTACTAGAATATAGAAGAATATTGGAGAATATACTAGAATATAGCAGAATATACCAGAATATACTTGAATATACCAGAATATGCCATAATATTACTCGAATATGGAAGAATATACGAGAATATACCATAATATTACTCGAATATAGAAGAATATACGAGAATATACGATAATATTACTAGAATATAGGAGAATATACCATAATATTACTAGAATATAGAAGAATATTCGAGAATATACTAGAATATAGCAGAATATACCAGAATATACTTGAATATACCAGAATATACCATAATATTACTCGAATATGGAAGAATATACGAGAATATACCATAATATTACTAGAATATAGAAGAATATACCAGAATATACCATAATATTACTAGAATATAGAAGAATATACCAGAATATACCATAATATTACTAGAATATAGAAGAATATACCAGAATATACCATAATATTACTAGAATATAGAAGAATATACCAGAATATACCATAATACTACTAGAATATAGAAGAATATACGAGAATATACCTGAATATACTAGAATATACTAGAATATAGCAGAATATACCAGAATATACTTGAATATACCAGAATATACCATAATATTACTCGAATATGGAAGAATATACGAGAATATACCATAATATTACTAGAATATAGAAGAATATTCGAGAATATACTAGAATACAGCAGAATATACCAGAGTATACTTGAATATACCAGAATATACCATAATATTACTCGAATATAGAAGAATATACGAGAATATACCTGAATATACCTGAATATACTAGAATATAGCAGAATATACCAGAATATACCATAATATTACTCGAATATAGATGAATATACGAGAATATACCTGAATATTCCTGAATATACTAGAATATAGCAGAATATACCAGAATATACTTGAATATACCAGAATATACCATAATATTACTCGAATATAGAAGAATATACGAGAATATACCAGAATATACTAGAATATAGCAGAATATACTAGAATATAGCAGAATATACCAGAATATACCAGAATATACCATAATATTACTCGAATATAGAAGAATATACGAGAATATACCTGAATATACTAGAATATACCAGAACATACCAGAATATACCAGAATATACCATAATATACCATAATATTACTCGAATATAGAAGAATATACGAGAATATACCTGAATATACTAGAATATACTAGAATATAGCAGAATATACCAGAATATACTTGAATATACCAGAATATACCATAATATTACTCGAATATAGAAGAATATACGAGAATATACCATAATATTACTCGAATATAGAAGAATATACGAGAATATACGATAATATTACTAGAATATAGGAGAATATACCATAATATTACTAGAATATAGAAGAATATTCGAGAATATACTAGAATATAGCAGAATATACCAGAATATACCAGAATATACCATAATATTACTCGAATATAGAAGAATATACGAGAATATACCAAAATATACTAGAATATAGCAGAATATAATAGAATATACGAGAATATAGCAGAATGTGCCAGAATATACCATAATATTACTAGAATATAGAAGAATATACGAGAATATACCTGAATATACTAGAATATACCAGAACATACCAGAATATACCAGAATATACCATAATATACCATAATATTACTCGAATATAGAAGAATATACGAGAATATACCTGAATATACTAGAATATACTAGAATATAGCAGAATATACCAGAATATACTTGAATATACCAGAATATACCATAATATTACTCGAATATAGAAGAATATACGAGAATATACGATAATATTACTAGAATATAGGAGAATATACCAGAATATACCATAATATTACTAGAATATAGAAGAATATTGGAGAATATACTAGAATATAGCAGAATATACCAGAATATACTTGAATATACCAGAATATGCCATAATATTACTCGAATATGGAAGAATATACGAGAATATACCATAATATTACTCGAATATAGAAGAATATACGAGAATATACGATAATATTACTAGAATATAGGAGAATATACCATAATATTACTAGAATATAGAAGAATATTCGAGAATATACTAGAATATAGCAGAATATACCAGAATATACTTGAATATACCAGAATATACCATAATATTACTCGAATATGGAAGAATATACGAGAATATACCATAATATTACTAGAATATAGAAGAATATACCAGAATATACCATAATATTACTAGAATATAGAAGAATATACCAGAATATACCATAATATTACTAGAATATAGAAGAATATACCAGAATATACCATAATATTACTAGAATATAGAAGAATATACCAGAATATACCATAATATTACTAGAATATAGAAGAATATACGAGAATATACCTGAATATACTAGAATATACTAGAATATAGCAGAATATACCAGAATATACTTGAATATACCAGAATATACCATAATATTACTCGAATATGGAAGAATATACGAGAATATACCATAATATTACTAGAATATAGAAGAATATACCAGAATATACCATAATATTACTAGAATATAGAAGAATATACCATAATATTACTAGAATATAGAAGAATATACCAGAATATACCATAATATTACTAGAATATAGTAGAATATACCAGAATATACCATAATATTACTAGAATATAGAAGAATATACGAGAATATACAAGAATATACTAGAATATAGCAGAATATACTAGAATATAGCAGAGTATACCAGAATATACCAGAATATACCATAATATTACTCGAATATAGAAGAATATACGAGAATATACCAAAATATACTAGAATATAGCAGAATATAATAGAATATACGAGAATATAGCAGAATATGCCAGAATATACCATAATATTACTAGAATATAGAAGAAAATACGAGAATATACCTGAATATACTAGAATATAGCAGAATATGCCAGAATATACCATAATATTACTAGAATATAGAAGAATATACGAGAATATACCTGAATATACTAGAATATAGCAGAATATACCAGAATATACCAGAATATACCATAATATTACTAGAATATACCATAACATTAGTAGAATATAGAAGAATATACGAGAATATACCTGAATATACTAGAATATACCAGAATATAATAGAATATACGAGAATATAGCAGAATATGCCAGAATATACCATAATATTACTCGAATATAGAAGAATATACGAGAATATACCTGAATATACTAGAATATTCTAGAATATAGCAGAATATACCAGAATATACTTGAATATACCAGAAGAAACCATAATATAACACGAATGTAGAAGAATATACGAGAATATACGATAATATTACTAGAATATAGGAGAATATACCAGAATATACCATAATATTACTAGAATATAGAAGAATATTGGAGAATATACTAGAATATAGCAGAATACCAGAATATACTTGCATATACCAGAATATACCATAATATTACTCGAATATAGAAGAATATACGAGAATATACGATAATATTACTAGAATATAGGAGAATATACCAGAATATACCATAATATTACTAGAATATAGAAGAATATTCGAGAATATACTAGAATACAGCAGAATATACCAGAGTATACTTGAATATACCAGAATATACCATAATATTACTCGAATATAGAAGAATATACGAGAATATACCTGAATATACCTGAATATACTAGAATATAGCAGAATATACCAGAATATACCATAATATTACTCGAATATAGATGAATATACGAGAATATACCTGAATATACCTGAATATACTAGAATATAGCAGAATATACCAGAATATACTTGAATATACCAGAATATACCATAATATTACTCGAATATAGAAGAATATACGAGAATATACCAGAATATACTAGAATATAGCAGAATATACTAGAATATAGCAGAATATACCAGAATATACCAGAATATACCATAATATTACTCGAATATAGAAGAATATACGAGAATATACCAAAATATACTAGAATATAGCAGAATATAATAGAATATACGAGAATATAGCAGAATGTGCCAGAATATACCATTATATTACTAGAATATAGAAGAATATACGAGAATATACCTGAATATACTAGAATATACCAGAACATACCAGAATATACCAGAATATACCATAATATACCATAATATTACTCGAATATAGAAGAATATACGAGAATATACCTGAATATACTAGAATATACTAGAATATAGCAGAATATACCAGAATATACTTGAATATACCAGAATATACCATAATATTACTCGAATATAGAAGAATATACGAGAATATACGATAATATTACTAGAATATAGGACAATATACCAGAATATACCATAATATTACTAGAATATAGAAGAATATTGGAGAATATACTAGAATATAGCAGGATATACCAGAATATACTTGAATATACCAGAATATGCCATAATATTACTCGAATATGGAAGAATATACGAGAATATACCATAATATTACTCGAATATAGAAGAATATACGAGAATATACGATAATATTACTAGAATATAGGAGAATATACCATAATATTACTAGAATATAGAAGAATATTCGAGAATATACTAGAATATAGCAGAATATACCAGAATATACTTGAATATACCAGAATATACCATAATATTACTCGAATATGGAAGAATATACGAGAATATACCATAATATTACTAGAATATAGAAGAATATACCAGAATATACCATAATATTACTAGAATATAGAAGAATATACCAGAATATACCATAATATTACTAGAATATAGAAGAATATACCAGAATATACCATAATATTACTAGAATATAGAAGAATATACCAGAATATACCATAATATTACTAGAATATAGAAGAATATACGAGAATATACCTGAATATACTAGAATATACTAGAATATAGCATAATATACCAGAATATACTTGAATATACCAGAATATACCATAATATTACTCGAATATGGAAGAATATACGAGAATATACCATAATATTACTAGAATATAGAAGAATATACCAGAATATACCATAATATTACTAGAATATAGAAGAATATACCATAATATTACTAGAATATAGAAGAATATACCAGAATATACCATAATATTACTAGAATATAGTAGAATATACCAGAATATACCATAATATTACTAGAATATAGAAGAATATAGAAGAATATACGAGAATATACCTGAATATACTAGAATATACCAGAACATACCAGAATATACCAGAATATACCATAATATACCATAATATTACTCGAATATAGAAGAATATACGAGAATATACCTGAATATACTAGAATATACTAGAATATAGCAGAATATACCAGAATATACTTGAATATACCAGAATATACCATAATATTACTCGAATATAGAAGAATATACGAGAATATACGATAATATTACTAGAATATAGGACAATATACCAGAATATACCATAATATTACTAGAATATAGAAGAATATTGGAGAATATACTAGAATATAGCAGGATATACCAGAATATACTTGAATATACCAGAATATGCCATAATATTACTCGAATATGGAAGAATATACGAGAATATACCATAATATTACTCGAATATAGAAGAATATACGAGAATATACGATAATATTACTAGAATATAGGAGAATATACCATAATATTACTAGAATATAGAAGAATATTCGAGAATATACTAGAATATAGCAGAATATACCAGAATATACTTGAATATACCAGAATATACCATAATATTACTCGAATATGGAAGAATATACGAGAATATACCATAATATTACTAGAATATAGAAGAATATACCAGAATATACCATAATATTACTAGAATATAGAAGAATATACCAGAATATACCATAATATTACTAGAATATAGAAGAATATACCAGAATATACCATAATATTACTAGAATATAGAAGAATATACCAGAATATACCATAATATTACTAGAATATAGAAGAATATACGAGAATATACCTGAATATACTAGAATATACTAGAATATAGCAGAATATACCAGAATATACTTGAATATACCAGAATATACCATAATATTACTCGAATATGGAAGAATATACGAGAATATACCATAATATTACTAGAATATAGAAGAATATACCAGAATATACCATAATATTACTAGAATATAGAAGAATATACCATAATATTACTAGAATATAGAAGAATATACCAGAATATACCATAATATTACTAGAATATAGTAGAATATACCAGAATATACCATAATATTACTAGAATATAGAAGAATATACGAGAATATACAAGAATATACTAGAATATAGCAGAATATACTAGAATATAGCAGAGTATACCAGAATATACCAGAATATACCATAATATTACTCGAATATAGAAGAATATACGAGAATATACCAAAATATACTAGAATATAGCAGAATATAATAGAATATACGAGAATATAGCAGAATATGCCAGAATATACCATAATATTACTAGAATATAGAAGAAAATACGAGAATATACCTGAATATACTAGAATATAGCAGAATATGCCAGAATATACCATAATATTACTAGAATATAGAAGAATATACGAGAATATACCAGAATATACTAGAATATAGCAGAATATACTAGAATATAGCAGAATATACCAGAATATACCAGAATATACCATAATATTACTCGAATATAGAAGAATATACGAGAATATACCAAAATATACTAGAATATAGCAGAATATAATAGAATATACGAGAATATAGCAGAATGTGCCAGAATATACCATAATATTACTAGAATATAGAAGAATATACGAGAATATACCTGAATATACTAGAATATACCAGAACATACCAGAATATACCAGAATATACCATAATATACCATAATATTACTCGAATATAGAAGAATATACGAGAATATACCTGAATATACTAGAATATACTAGAATATAGCAGAATATACCAGAATATACTTGAATATACCAGAATATACCATAATATTACTCGAATATAGAAGAATATACGAGAATATACGATAATATTACTAGAATATAGGACAATATACCAGAATATACCATAATATTACTAGAATATAGAAGAATATTGGAGAATATACTAGAATATAGCAGGATATACCAGAATATACTTGAATATACCAGAATATGCCATAATATTACCCGAATATGGAAGAATATACGAGAATATACCATAATATTACTCGAATATAGAAGAATATACGAGAATATACGATAATATTACTAGAATATAGGAGAATATACCATAATATTACTAGAATATAGAAGAATATTCGAGAATATACTAGAATATAGCAGAATATACCAGAATATACCAGAATATACCATAATATTACTCGAATATAGAAGAATATACGAGAATATACCAAAATATACTAGAATATAGCAGAATATAATAGAATATACGAGAATATAGCAGAATGTGCCAGAATATACCATAATATTACTAGAATATAGAAGAATATACGAGAATATACCTGAATATACTAGAATATACCAGAACATACCAGAATATACCAGAATATACCATAATATACCATAATATTACTCGAATATAGAAGAATATACGAGAATATACCTGAATATACTAGAATATACTAGAATATAGCAGAATATACCAGAATATACTTGAATATACCAGAATATACCATAATATTACTCGAATATAGAAGAATATACGAGAATATACGATAATATTACTAGAATATAGGAGAATATACCAGAATATACCATAATATTACTAGAATATAGAAGAATATTGGAGAATATACTAGAATATAGCAGAATATACCAGAATATACTTGAATATACCAGAATATGCCATAATATTACTCGAATATGGAAGAATATACGAGAATATACCATAATATTACTCGAATATAGAAGAATATACGAGAATATACGATAATATTACTAGAATATAGGAGAATATACCATAATATTACTAGAATATAGAAGAATATTCGAGAATATACTAGAATATAGCAGAATATACCAGAATATACTTGAATATACCAGAATATACCATAATATTACTCGAATATGGAAGAATATACGAGAATATACCATAATATTACTAGAATATAGAAGAATATACCAGAATATACCATAATATTACTAGAATATAGAAGAATATACCAGAATATACCATAATATTACTAGAATATAGAAGAATATACCAGAATATACCATAATATTACTAGAATATAGAAGAATATACCAGAATATACCATAATATTACTAGAATATAGAAGAATATACCAGAATATACCATAATATTACTAGAATATAGAAGAATATACGAGAATATACCTGAATATACTAGAATATACTAGAATATAGCAGAATATACCAGAATATACTTGAATATACCAGAATATACCATAATATTACTCGAATATGGAAGAATATACGAGAATATACCATAATATTACTAGAATATAGAAGAATATACCAGAATATACCATAATATTACTAGAATATAGAAGAATATACCATAATATTACTAGAATATAGAAGAATATACCAGAATATACCATAATATTACTAGAATATAGTAGAATATACCAGAATATACCATAATATTACTAGAATATAGAAGAATATACGAGAATATACAAGAATATACTAGAATATAGCAGAATATACTAGAATATAGCAGAGTATACCAGAATATACCAGAATATACCATAATATTACTCGAATATAGAAGAATATACGAGAATATACCAAAATATACTAGAATATAGCAGAATATAATAGAATATACGAGAATATAGCAGAATATGCCAGAATATACCATAATATTACTAGAATATAGAAGAAAATACGAGAATATACCTGAATATACTAGAATATAGCAGAATATGCCAGAATATACCATAATATTACTAGAATATAGAAGAATATACGAGAATATACCTGAATATACTAGAATATAGCAGAATATACCAGAATATACCAGAATATACCATAATATTACTAGAATATACCATAACATTAGTAGAATATAGAAGAATATACGAGAATATACCTGAATATATTAGAATATACCAGAATATAATAGAATATACGAGAATATAGCAGAATATGCCAGAATATACCATAATATTACTCGAATATAGAAGAATATACGAGAATATACCTGAATATACTAGAATATTCTAGAATATAGCAGAATATACCAGAATATACTTGAATATACCAGAAGAAACCATAATATAACACGAATGTAGAAGAATATACGAGAATATACGATAATATTACTAGAATATAGGAGAATATACCAGAATATACCATAATATTACTAAAATATAGAAGAATATTGGAGAATATACTAGAATATAGCAGAATATACCAGAATATACTTGCATATACCAGAATA
>NW_027489594.1:0-2500 GCF_050948215.1 Halictus rubicundus
ACATTTGCCGAAGATGGTGTACCCTCGCACTGGAAACCACGAAGGCCCATACGGGGTATCTGCGCACCAACGGAAGCCAGCCTCGTCGACGATGAATCTCCCCATTCGATCTTTTGGGTTTCTCAGGTTTACCCCTGAACGGTTTCACGTACTCTTGAACTCTCTCTTCAAAGTTCTTTTCAACTTTCCCTCACGGTACTTGTTCGCTATCGGTCTCGTGGTCATATTTAGCCTTAGATGGAGTTTACCACCCACTTAGGGCTGCACTCTCAAGCAACCCGACTCTAAGGAGAGGTCCTCCCGAAACGCGTACCGGTCGCTACGGGCCTGGCACCCTCTACGGGTAAATGGCCCCATTCAAGATGGACTTGGACGCGGTTCGACGTCACGGGATAAATGGACCCTCCTAAACACTACATTTCCCAACGGCGGAACCGCGGGATTCAGTGCTGGGCTCATTCCTGTTCGCTCGCCGCTACTAGGAAATCCTTGTTAGTTTCTTTTCCTCCGCTTAGTAATATGCTTAAATTCAGCGGGTAATCTCGCCTACTCTGAGGTCGTCAAACGTGAAAAAAAAATGTTTCGTATATTTCACCGAAAGCATTAAAAGTACGCGAGAACGTACAGAGGAGCACAAAAAAAAAAAAAAAAAAAAAAACAAAACCATATATCTTATGCGCCACACCAAAGTGTCTTTTCTCTATATAATGTATATATAGAGATTTCTTCATTTTGTTCGTCGATCGGAAACTCTCGCTAGACGATCGGCCGGTTAACTTTAACGTCCGTCGAAAAGAACTTCCGGGGACTGGACGACCGACAGATCGCGCGGTCTCGCGATCGACAATGAAGAAAAAAAGACATGGGGCGACCGACAAAGGTTTGTTTTCACCTTCACCTTCTCGTGCTCTGCGTGACAACACGTTGTGGTGACAACGATGTTCGAAAGCCACTCCATAGAGGAGTATATATATTTTCAACACCCGGTGGGGTTTCTCTACTACACTAGACACACGGGGGTACAGAAACGCTGCACGACGCGATATCATCGATCAAACCAAAGAGACACGAGATCTCGGTCGTCATTCAATTCAACGAACGTGGCGATGGAATCCGCAACGGATTAGCGAGGACACGCGACGACGGGGAAATTATTCGACCCGATACAAGTACGCGTGCGCATCCCGCACAATGCCAAATGTTGCTATGTCCATCAGTCATCAAAGCGTTCGTAGAACGAGAGACCACTGTCTCGCGAACTCTAAGAATATGTTTGTCGAAGTCGCTGGCAACGACGACCCTCCGCCGCAATTATGTGTAGAGAGACACATCCACGCACAGACGTATTTTATTTTATATATCATCTCCCTGGGGCTTACGTTGCACGCCACAGTTGCGCACACAGATTTTACACGGGTGTCCGGTATCTCTTTCTTTATTTGTGTCCATTCACTGTAGTCTCTTGAGACTCTTATACCTTTCGTATACGCATCATTTCAGACGACGTCGGGAGCGCGTAAAATGTTCGAGAGTGAAACGCTTCTTCCGCAATGCGAATCGTTCCAGAGAGAGAGGAGAGAGAGATTTCGATCGTCGGAGCGGTGTTCACGGGCGGTCGTATTGAAAATACGACTCACGACGCCGCAAAACACTCACGCAAGTCCGAATGTGATACCCATTCCTATTTCCTTCTTCTCACGAAGACCGTTAGACGCAATGTAAAATTTGCAATTTTCACAGAACCGCGTCAAACGCCGACGAAACGTCCATCGTTCGCTCGTACGTAGCATCTTTGCAACCCGACTCAGAAACGCTCTTTGCGCCCTCCACAAAATTCGACATGGAGAGGTAAGCGACGGCGGGACTTACAAGAGCAACGCAAGCAGTATTTGGTTACGTAAACGACCCTCAGCCAGGCGTGGTCCAGGAATTGTATCCGTGGACCGCAATGTGCGTTCGAAATGTCGATGTTCATGTGTCCTGCAGTTCACACGTTGACGCGCAATTAGCTGCGTTCTTCATCGACCCACGAGCCAAGTGATCCACCGTTCAGGGTAATCGTATAATTTGATTTATAATCAATATATAATTATGTCTCTTGTTCTGCGGTTCATAAGAACGCCGATACCTGAAAGCTCCAACCAGCGCGCGAAGGAGATTCAGGCGTCGTTTTTAAGGACGACACACGATCGTCCGTAGAAACGGAAACCGTCGCGAGTACGCGGATTGCAATGCGCACACGTATCCGACGGCCGGGCGGAAAATACATTGAAAAACCTTTAAAGTGGAAAACACAGGAGGAGAATTCAGAAAACGACGGGGATCATAGACAACCCGATACTGGATCCCGACACTTCTCCTCCTCCTCTCTCTTATTGGAGAATGAACTCGATAACTAACGGACTTCACAGCCGGCTCTGGCCGTGCGCGATCGTTCGTCCCAAGCTCTTGTGCACTGTATTATCGCCACACAGAGAGTAGAGTGTCAGAATCGCACACA
>NW_027489594.1:7500-12500 GCF_050948215.1 Halictus rubicundus
ATATAGACGGTTTCTAACAATATATATCATAACACCAAACTCGCTACAATTATTATTTATCGAGTTATTAGCAAATAATGGACGGATGTGCTACTCCGTCGGACGTTCGACGAAAATTTTTCTAAGTCCCACCGCCAAGAGGAAACTTTTTCCCTATCGGTCCTAGACGATTTTCGACGTGATATCACTGTAATATAGACGGTTTCTAACAATATATATCATAACACCAAACTCGCTACAATTATTATTTATCGAGTTATTAGCAAATAATGGACGGATGTGCTACTCCGTCGACAAAACTCTGGAAATTTTTCTAAGTCCCACCGCCAAGAGGAAACTTTTTCCCTATCGGTCCTAGACGATTTTCGACGTGATATCACTGTAATATAGACGGTTTCTAACAATATATATCATAACACCAAACTCGCTACAATTATTATTTATCGAGTTATTAGCAAATAATGGACGGATGTGCTACTCCGTCGGACGTTCGACGAAAATTTTTCTAAGTCCCACCGCCAAGAGGAAACTTTTTCCGTATCGGTCCTAGACGATTTTCGACGTGATATCACTGTAATATAGACGGTTTCTAACAATATATATCATAACACCAAACTCGCTACAATTATTATTTATCGAGTTATTAGCAAATAATGGACGGATGTGCTACTCCGTCGGACGTTCGACGAAAATTTTTCTAAGTCCCACCGCCAAGAGGAAACTTTTTCCGTATCGGTCCTAGACGATTTTCGACGTGATATCACTGTAATATAGACGGTTTCTAACAATATATATCATAACACCAAACTCGCTACAATTATTATTTATCGAGTTATTAGCAAATAATGGACGGATGTGCTACTCCGTCGGACGTTCGACGAAAATTTTTCTAAGTCCCACCGCCAAGAGGAAACTTTTTCCCTATCGGTCCTAGACGATTTTCGACGTGATATCACTGTAATATAGACGGTTTCTAACAATATATATCATAACACCAAACTCGCTACAATTATTATTTATCGAGTTATTAGCAAATAATGGACGGATGTGCTACTCCGTCGACAAAACTCTGGAAATTTTTCTAAGTCCCACCGCCAAGAGGAAACTTTTTCCCTATCGGTCCTAGACGATTTTCGACGTGATATCACTGTAATATAGACGGTTTCTAACAATATATATCATAACACCAAACTCGCTACAATTATTATTTATCGAGTTATTAGCAAATAATGGACGGATGTGCTACTCCGTCGACAAAACTCTGGAAATTTTTCTAAGTCCCACCGCCAAGAGGAAACTTTTTCCGTATCGGTCCTAGACGATTTTCGACGTGATATCACTGTAATATAGACGGTTTCTAACAATATATATCATAACACCAAACTCGCTACAATTATTATTTATCGAGTTATTAGCAAATAATGGACGGATGTGCTACTCCGTCGGACGTTCGACGAAAATTTTTCTAAGTCCCACCGCCAAGAGGAAACTTTTTCCCTATCGGTCCTAGACGATTTTCGACGTGATATCACTGTAATATAGACGGTTTCTAACAATATATATCATAACACCAAACTCGCTACAATTATTATTCATCGAGTTATTAGCAAATAATGGACGGATGTGCTACTCCGTCGACAAAACTCTGGAAATTTTTCTAAGTCCCACCGCCAAGAGGAAACTTTTTCCCTATCGGTCCTAGACGATTTTCGACGTGATATCACTGTAATATAGACGGTTTCTAACAATATATATCATAACACCAAACTCGCTACAATTATTATTTATCGAGTTATTAGCAAATAATGGACGGATGTGCTACTCCGTCGACAAAACTCTGGAAATTTTTCTAAGTCCCACCGCTAAGAGGAAACTTTTTCCGTATCGGTCCTAGACGATTTTCGACGTGATATCACTGTAATATAGACGGTTTCTAACAATATATATCATAACACCAAACTCGCTACAATTATTATTTATCGAGTTATTAGCAAATAATGGACGGATGTGCTACTCCGTCGGACGTTCGACGAAAATTTTTCTAAGTCCCACCGCCAAGAGGAAACTTTTTCCCTATCGGTCCTAGACGATTTTCGACGTGATATCACTGTAATATAGACGGTTTCTAACAATATATATCATAACACCAAACTCGCTACAATTATTATTTATCGAGTTATTAGCAAATAATGGACGGATGTGCTACTCCGTCGACAAAACTCTGGAAATTTTTCTAAGTCCCACCGCCAAGAGGAAACTTTTTCCGTATCGGTCCTAGACGATTTTCGACGTGATATCACTGTAATATAGACGGTTTCTAACAATATATATCATAACACCAAACTCGCTACAATTATTATTTATCGAGTTATTAGCAAATAATGGACGGATGTGCTACTCCGTCGGACGTTCGACGAAAATTTTTCTAAGTCCCACCGCCAAGAGGAAACTTTTTCCGTATCGGTCCTAGACGATTTTCGACGTGATATCACTGTAATATAGACGGTTTCTAACAATATATATCATAACACCAAACTCGCTACAATTATTATTTATCGAGTTATTAGCAAATAATGGACGGATGTGCTACTCCGTCGGACGTTCGACGAAAATTTTTCTAAGTCCCACCGCCAAGAGGAAACTTTTTCCGTATCGGTCCTAGACGATTTTCGACGTGATATCACTGTAATATAGACGGTTTCTAACAATATATATCATAACACCAAACTCGCTACAATTATTATTTATCGAGTTATTAGCAAATAATGGACGGATGTGCTACTCCGTCGGACGTTCGACGAAAATTTTTCTAAGTCCCACCGCCAAGAGGAAACTTTTTCCCTATCGGTCCTAGACGATTTTCGACGTGATATCACTGTAATATAGACGGTTTCTAACAATATATATCATAACACCAAACTCGCTACAATTATTATTTATCGAGTTATTAGCAAATAATGGACGGATGTGCTACTCCGTCGACAAAACTCTGGAAATTTTTCTAAGTCCCACCGCCAAGAGGAAACTTTTTCCCTATCGGTCCTAGACGATTTTCGACGTGATATCACTGTAATATAGACGGTTTCTAACAATATATATCATAACACCAAACTCGCTACAATTATTATTTATCGAGTTATTAGCAAATAATGGACGGATGTGCTACTCCGTCGACAAAACTCTGGAAATTTTTCTAAGTCCCACCGCCAAGAGGAAACTTTTTCCCTATCGGTCCTAGACGATTTTCGACGTGATATCACTGTAATATAGACGGTTTCTAACAATATATATCATAACACCAAACTCGCTACAATTATTATTTATCGAGTTATTAGCAAATAATGGACGGATGTGCTACTCCGTCGGACGTTCGACGAAAATTTTTCTAAGTCCCACCGCCAAGAGGAAACTTTTTCCCTATCGGTCCTAGACGATTTTCGACGTGATATCACTGTAATATAGACGGTTTCTAACAATATATATCATAACACCAAACTCGCTACAATTATTATTTATCGAGTTATTAGCAAATAATGGACGGATGTGCTACTCCGTCGACAAAACTCTGGAAATTTTTCTAAGTCCCACCGCCAAGAGGAAACTTTTTCCCTATCGGTCCTAGACGATTTTCGACGTGATATCACTGTAATATAGACGGTTTCTAACAATATATATCATAACACCAAACTCGCTACAATTATTATTTATCGAGTTATTAGCAAATAATGGACGGATGTGCTACTCCGTCGGACGTTCGACGAAAATTTTTCTAAGTCCCACCGCCAAGAGGAAACTTTTTCCCTATCGGTCCTAGACGATTTTCGACGTGATATCACTGTAATATAGACGGTTTCTAACAATATATATCATAACACCAAACTCGCTACAATTATTATTTATCGAGTTATTAGCAAATAATGGACGGATGTGCTACTCCGTCGACAAAACTCTGGAAATTTTTCTAAGTCCCACCGCCAAGAGGAAACTTTTTCCCTATCGGTCCTAGACGATTTTCGACGTGATATCACTGTAATATAGACGGTTTCTAACAATATATATCATAACACCAAACTCGCTACAATTATTATTTATCGAGTTATTAGCAAATAATGGACGGATGTGCTACTCCGTCGGACGTTCGACGAAAATTTTTCTAAGTCCCACCGCCAAGAGGAAACTTTTTCCCTATCGGTCCTAGACGATTTTCGACGTGATATCACTGTAATATAGACGGTTTCTAACAATATATATCATAACACCAAACTCGCTACAATTATTATTTATCGAGTTATTAGCAAATAATGGACGGATGTGCTACTCCGTCGACAAAACTCTGGAAATTTTTCTAAGTCCCACCGCCAAGAGGAAACTTTTTCCCTATCGGTCCTAGACGATTTTCGACGTGATATCACTGTAATATAGACGGTTTCTAACAATATATATCATAACACCAAACTCGCTACAATTATTATTTATCGAGTTATTAGCAAATAATGGACGGATGTGCTACTCCGTCGGACGTTCGACGAAAATTTTTCTAAGTCCCACCGCCAAGAGGAAACTTTTTCCCTATCGGTCCTAGACGATTTTCGACGTGATATCACTGTAATATAGACGGTTTCTAACAATATATATCATAACACCAAACTCGCTACAATTATTATTTATCGAGTTATTAGCAAATAATGGACGGATGTGCTACTCCGTCGACAAAACTCTGGAAATTTTTCTAAGTCCCACCGCCAAGAGGAAACTTTTTCCCTATCGGTCCTAGACGATTTTCGACGTGATATCACTGTAATATAGACGGTTTCTAACAATATATATCATAACACCAAACTCGCTACAATTATTATTTATCGAGTTATTAGCAAATAATGGACGGATGTGCTACTCCGTCGACAAAACTCTGGAAATTTTTCTAAGTCCCACCGCCAAGAGGAAACTTTTTCCCTATCGGTCCTAGACGATTTTCGACGTGATATCACTGTAATATAGAC
>NW_027489594.1:22500-25000 GCF_050948215.1 Halictus rubicundus
CTTTCGTATACGCATCATTTCAGACGACGTCGGGAGCGCGTAAAATGTTCGAGAGTGAAACGCTTCTTCCGCAATGCGAATCGTTCCAGAGAGAGAGGAGAGAGAGATTTCGATCGTCGGAGCGGTGTTCACGGGCGGTCGTATTGAAAATACGACTCACGACGCCGCAAAACACTCACGCAAGTCCGAATGTGATACCCATTCCTATTTCCTTCTTCTCACGAAGACCGTTAGACGCAATGTAAAATTTGCAATTTTCACAGAACCGCGTCAAACGCCGACGAAACGTCCATCGTTCGCTCGTACGTAGCATCTTTGCAACCCGACTCAGAAACGCTCTTTGCGCCCTCCACAAAATTCGACATGGAGAGGTAAGCGACGGCGGGGACTTACAAGAGCAACGCAAGCAGTATTTGGTTACGTAAACGACCCTCAGCCAGGCGTGGTCCAGGAATTGTATCCGTGGACCGCAATGTGCGTTCGAAATGTCGATGTTCATGTGTCCTGCAGTTCACACGTTGACGCGCAATTAGCTGCGTTCTTCATCGACCCACGAGCCAAGTGATCCACCGTTCAGGGTAATCGTATAATTTGATTTATAATCAATATATAATTATGTCTCTTGTTCTGCGGTTCATAAGAACGCCGATACCTGAAAGCTCCAACCAGCGCGCGAAGGAGATTCAGGCGTCGTTTTTAAGGACGACACACGATCGTCCGTAGAAACGGAAACCGTCGCGAGTACGCGATTGCAATGCGCACACGTATCCGACGGCCGGGCGGAAAATACATTGAAAAACCTTTAAAGTGGAAAACACAGGAGGAGAATTCAGAAAACGACGGGGATCATAGACAACCCGATACTGGATCCCGACACTTCTCCTCCTCCTCTCTCTTATTGGAGAATGAACTCGATAACTAACGGACTTCACAGCCGGCTCTGGCCGTGCGCGATCGTTCGTCCCAAGCTCTTGTGCACTGTATTATCGCCACACAGAGAGTAGAGTGTCAGAATCGCACACAGCTTTACGCGAGCTACGCAGCCGGTCCTCTCGAAACACATTTCCAATTGTGCACGGAGAACGATTATTCGATACTAGCGGACTTCACAGCCGGCTCTGGCCGTGCGCGATCGTTCGTCCCAAGCTCTTGTGCACTGTATTATCGCCACACAGAGAGTAGAGTGTCAGAATCGCACACAGCTTTACGCGAGCTACGCAGCCGGTCCTCTCGAAACACATTTCCAATTGTGCACGGAGAAAGATTATTCGATACTAGCGGACTTCACAGCCGGCTCTGGCCGTGCGCGATCGTTCGTCCCAAGCTCTTGTGCACTGTATTATCGCCACACAGAGAGTAGAGTGTCAGAATCGCACACAGCTTTACGCGAGCTACGCAGCCGGTCCTCTCGAATATACGTGTTCGTCAACGAACACGCATGCGGCGACGTTTTGTGCTCTATGTCATACGCGAACTCGATAAATAGAGCGGGACTCACAGCCGGCTCTGGCAGCGGTCATTCGTCCCACGCTCGTGTGTGCGCTATCGCCACACAGAGTAGGGTGTCAGACTCACGCAGCTTTAAAAGCGAGCTTCACAGCCGGTCCTTCTCTCATCCTATTCCTCGACGTTCGTGACAGAACACAACGCGTTCACCGCAAGTTTTCCACAGGTACCCTGTTGTTGTCCTCTCTTTCTCTAGAGGAGAGACAACACCACCGTTTCCAATGGACGTATCTCGGACACCACAGGCGAAGACCGAGGAAGCGCGATATGTGGATTCGAATCGACGCTTACATCCCTGTTCTTGCGACCGTAATTGTCCATATAATTGTCGGAGAGCCTACACACAGGCAGACCAATGGCGTATATTATAGTATACACGTCTCTTTGACACGAGGTATTTTTATCAAAGAGAACACGATCCATCAGGTGGCGGGTGAAAAACATCGATTCGTAACGACGGGTATTTCTATATTCGTGGTTAAGCTATAACATTCAGCGTCCGACGGGAAACCGCACCCTATTGATCGTTCGAGTTTGCAATGTGAACGTCGGTGACGATTCCCGAAGACCCGAAGTACAGCTCTTCGCACTCACTCCCCAATACAAGTAAACGATGCGATGCTCCACCTTCACGCAAGCACCCTCTGTTTCATTCTCATTGAGATCTTTCGTCCCATTGTCGAAAGAGTGCATATATTATATATTGCCGTGTTTGTGCACAAATGGTCTGGCGGGCTCTCTGCGCCTTAATTTTGGACGGGAGAATCGTACGCTTTGAGTAACTATGTACTCCATGCGTAACTATGACCTCCACACGTAAGCCGTTGCATGGGGAGTAGTTCGTCGCTATACACATCCCCTACTCCCCTTTTTCTTTATTTTCTCATCATACGATGATTACACAGGAGAGTGAATTCCTTTTATTATAACCTTGTACTCTCCTGTTGGTCTTTTCTGTGTGCTTTTAAAGCATTTTTGTATGTATATATATATA
>NW_027489594.1:27500-33629 GCF_050948215.1 Halictus rubicundus
TTCTGTCTTTAAAAGACAGAATTTTTTTTCTCTTTAACTCTATTTTCTCTTTTTCATACCTTAGTCGCTCGGACATAAGAGTTGATGCTCAGTTAGTACGAGTAAACACAAAAGTGAATACAAGTCACCAACCTCCACTAAGGGAAGGCTCGCCACATAAGGGCCATTCGGTCTAGGACACCGACCCGTGGCAATGCTGTGTAGAGAATAATTCGATACGAAGCACGGTACGAAACAGTCAAGACCGAAGTCTCGAGGCGCCCATGACTGCTTCTCGACCGAGATCGTAGAATAGCCACAGACGCGCGCTGCACCGACCGACTCGACCGAACCGTCGACTCTCTTATAGATACCGAACGGCCGGCCGGGACGCCGGCGCCGCGCGGTCAATAGCACGCGCGCTTATGGCCGCAAACCGCCGCGGCAACAGACCTCCCGGCGGGGCTGTTGGAACTTAGAGCGAAAAAAGTATAAAAATTTTTTTCACAAAATATAATAAATTTTAACATTTCTATATTATTTTACACAAAATAACCAACTTTTCATAATTCACCGAACTTTGAAAATTTTTCTAAGTCCCACAAATAAGAGGAAAATTTTTAAGTATCGGTCCTAGACGATTTTCGACGTGATATCACTGTAATATAGACGATTTCTAGCAATATATATCATAACACCAAACTCGCTACAATTATTATTTATCGAGTTATTAGCAAATAATGGACGGATGTGCTACTCCGTCGACAAAACTCTGGAAATTTTTCTAAGTCCCACCGCCAAGAGGAAACTTTTTCCCTATCGGTCCTAGACGATTTTCGACGTGATATCACTGTAATATAGACGGTTTCTAACAATATATATCATAACACCAAACTCGCTACAATTATTATTTATCGAGTTATTAGCAAATAATGGACGGATGTGCTACTCCGTCGACAAAACTCTGGAAATTTTTCTAAGTCCCACCGCTAAGAGGAAACTTTTTCCGTATCGGTCCTAGACGATTTTCGACGTGATATCACTGTAATATAGACGGTTTCTAACAATATATATCATAACACCAAACTCGCTACAATTATTATTTATCGAGTTATTAGCAAATAATGGACGGATGTGCTACTCCGTCGACAAAACTCTGGAAATTTTTCTAAGTCCCACCGCCAAGAGGAAACTTTTTCCCTATCGGTCCTAGACGATTTTCGACGTGATATCACTGTAATATAGACGGTTTCTAACAATATATATCATAACACCAAACTCGCTACAATTATTATTTATCGAGTTATTAGCAAATAATGGACGGATGTGCTACTCCGTCGACAAAACTCTGGAAATTTTTCTAAGTCCCACCGCCAAGAGGAAACTTTTTCCCTATCGGTCCTAGACGATTTTCGACGTGATATCACTGTAATATAGACGGTTTCTAACAATATATATCATAACACCAAACTCGCTACAATTATTATTTATCGAGTTATTAGCAAATAATGGACGGATGTGCTACTCCGTCGACAAAACTCTGGAAATTTTTCTAAGTCCCACCGCTAAGAGGAAACTTTTTCCGTATCGGTCCTAGACGATTTTCGACGTGATATCACTGTAATATAGACGGTTTCTAACAATATATATCATAACACCAAACTCGCTACAATTATTATTTATCGAGTTATTAGCAAATAATGGACGGATGTGCTACTCCGTCGACAAAACTCTGGAAATTTTTCTAAGTCCCACCGCCAAGAGGAAACTTTTTCCCTATCGGTCCTAGACGATTTTCGACGTGATATCACTGTAATATAGACGGTTTCTAACAATATATATCATAACACCAAACTCGCTACAATTATTATTTATCGAGTTATTAGCAAATAATGGACGGATGTGCTACTCCGTCGACAAAACTCTGGAAATTTTTCTAAGTCCCACCGCTAAGAGGAAACTTTTTCCGTATCGGTCCTAGACGATTTTCGACGTGATATCACTGTAATATAGACGGTTTCTAACAATATATATCATAACACCAAACTCGCTACAATTATTATTTATCGAGTTATTAGCAAATAATGGACGGATGTGCTACTCCGTCGGACGTTCGACGAAAATTTTTCTAAGTCCCACCGCCAAGAGGAAACTTTTTCCGTATCGGTCCTAGACGATTTTCGACGTGATATCACTGTAATATAGACGGTTTCTAACAATATATATCATAACACCAAACTCGCTACAATTATTATTTATCGAGTTATTAGCAAATAATGGACGGATGTGCTACTCCGTCGGACGTTCGACGAAAATTTTTCTAAGTCCCACCGCCAAGAGGAAACTTTTTCCCTATCGGTCCTAGACGATTTTCGACGTGATATCACTGTAATATAGACGGTTTCTAACAATATATATCATAACACCAAACTCGCTACAATTATTATTTATCGAGTTATTAGCAAATAATGGACGGATGTGCTACTCCGTCGACAAAACTCTGGAAATTTTTCTAAGTCCCACCGCCAAGAGGAAACTTTTTCCCTATCGGTCCTAGACGATTTTCGACGTGATATCACTGTAATATAGACGGTTTCTAACAATATATATCATAACACCAAACTCGCTACAATTATTATTTATCGAGTTATTAGCAAATAATGGACGGATGTGCTACTCCGTCGACAAAACTCTGGAAATTTTTCTAAGTCCCACCGCCAAGAGGAAACTTTTTCCGTATCGGTCCTAGACGATTTTCGACGTGATATCACTGTAATATAGACGGTTTCTAACAATATATATCATAACACCAAACTCGCTACAATTATTATTTATCGAGTTATTAGCAAATAATGGACGGATGTGCTACTCCGTCGACAAAACTCTGGAAATTTTTCTAAGTCCCACCGCCAAGAGGAAACTTTTTCCCTATCGGTCCTAGACGATTTTCGACGTGATATCACTGTAATATAGACGGTTTCTAACAATATATATCATAACACCAAACTCGCTACAATTATTATTTATCGAGTTATTAGCAAATAATGGACGGATGTGCTACTCCGTCGACAAAACTCTGGAAATTTTTCTAAGTCCCACCGCTAAGAGGAAACTTTTTCCGTATCGGTCCTAGACGATTTTCGACGTGATATCACTGTAATATAGACGGTTTCTAACAATATATATCATAACACCAAACTCGCTACAATTATTATTTATCGAGTTATTAGCAAATAATGGACGGATGTGCTACTCCGTCGACAAAACTCTGGAAATTTTTCTAAGTCCACCGCCAAGAGGAAACTTTTTCCCTATCGGTCCTAGACGATTTTCGACGTGATATCACTGTAATATAGACGGTTTCTAACAATATATATCATAACACCAAACTCGCTACAATTATTATTTATCGAGTTATTAGCAAATAATGGACGGATGTGCTACTCCGTCGGACGTTCGACGAAAATTTTTCTAAGTCCCACCGCCAAGAGGAAACTTTTTCCCTATCGGTCCTAGACGATTTTCGACGTGATATCACTGTAATATAGACGGTTTCTAACAATATATATCATAACACCAAACTCGCTACAATTATTATTTATCGAGTTATTAGCAAATAATGGACGGATGTGCTACTCCGTCGGACGTTCGACGAAAATTTTTCTAAGTCCCACCGCCAAGAGGAAACTTTTTCCGTATCGGTCCTAGACGATTTTCGACGTGATATCACTGTAATATAGACGGTTTCTAACAATTATATATCAATAACACCAAACTCGCTACAATTATTATTTATCGAGTTATTAGCAAATAATGGACGGATGTGCTACTCCGTCGGACGTTCGACGAAAATTTTTCTAAGTCCCACCGCTAAGAGGAAACTTTTTCCGTATCGGTCCTAGACGATTTTCGACGTGATATCACTGTAATATAGACGGTTTCTAACAATATGTATCATAACACCAAACTCGCTACAATTATTATTTATCGAGTTATTAGCAAATAATGGACGGATGTGCTACTCCGTCGACAAAACTCTGGAAATTTTTCTAAGTCCCACCGCTAAGAGGAAACTTTTTCCGTATCGGTCCTAGACGATTTTCGACGTGATATCACTGTAATATAGACGGTTTCTAACAATATATATCATAACACCAAACTCGCTACAATTATTATTTATCGAGTTATTAGCAAATAATGGACGGATGTGCTACTCCGTCGGACGTTCGACGAAAATTTTTCTAAGTCCCACCG
The DNA here is from genome assembly GCF_050948215.1 of Halictus rubicundus. Lineage (NCBI taxonomy): Eukaryota > Metazoa > Arthropoda > Insecta > Hymenoptera > Halictidae > Halictus > Halictus rubicundus. The sequence continues at coordinate 31,734 of NW_027489594.1, forward strand.
CTAAGAGGAAACTTTTTCCGTATCGGTCCTAGACGATTTTCGACGTGATATCACTGTAATATAGACGGTTTCTAACAATATGTATCATAACACCAAACTCGCTACAATTATTATTTATCGAGTTATTAGCAAATAATGGACGGATGTGCTACTCCGTCGACAAAACTCTGGAAATTTTTCTAAGTCCCACCGCCAAGAGGAAACTTTTTCCCTATCGGTCCTAGACGATTTTCGACGTGATATCACTGTAATATAGACGGTTTCTAACAATATATATCATAACACCAAACTCGCTACAATTATTATTTATCGAGTTATTAGCAAATAATGGACGGATGTGCTACTCCGTCGGACGTTCGACGAAATTTTTCTAAGTCCCACCGCTAAGAGGAAACTTTTTCCGTATCGGTCCTAGACGATTTTCGACGTGATATCACTGTAATATAGACGGTTTCTAACAATATGTATCATAACACCAAACTCGCTACAATTATTATTTATCGAGTTATTAGCAAATAATGGACGGATGTGCTACTCCGTCGACAAAACTCTGGAAATTTTTCTAAGTCCCACCGCCAAGAGGAAACTTTTTCCCTATCGGTCCTAGACGATTTTCGACGTGATATCACTGTAATATAGACGGTTTCTACAATATATATCATAACACCAAACTCGCTACAATTATTATTTATCGAGTTATTAGCAAATAATGGACGGATGTGCTACTCCGTCGACAAAACTCTGGAAATTTTCTAAGTCCCACCGCCAAGAGGAAACTTTTTCCGTATCGGTCCTAGACGATTTTCGACGTGATATCACTGTAATATAGACGGTTTCTAACAATATATATCATAACACCAAACTCGCTACAATTATTATTTATCGAGTTATTAGCAAATAATGGACGGATGTGCTACTCCGTCGGACGTTCGACGAAAATTTTTCTAAGTCCCACCGCCAAGAGGAAACTTTTTCCCTATCGGTCCTAGACGATTTTCGACGTGATATCACTGTAATATAGACGGTTTCTAACAATATATATCATAACACCAAACTCGCTACAATTATTATTTATCGAGTTATTAGCAAATAATGGACGGATGTGCTACTCCGTCGGACGTTCGACGAAAATTTTTCTAAGTCCCACCGCCAAGAGGAAACTTTTTCCGTATCGGTCCCTAGACGATTTTCGACGTGATATCACTGTAATATAGACGGTTTCTAACAATATATATCATAGACACCAAACTCGCTACAATTATTATTTATCGAGTTATTAGCAAATAATGGACGGATGTGCTACTCCGTCGGACGTTCGACGAAAATTTTTCTAAGTCCCACCGCTAAGAGGAAACTTTTTCCGTATCGGTCCTAGAGATTTTCGACGTGATATCACTGTAATATAGACGGTTTCTAACAATATGTATCATAACACCAAACTCGCTACAATTATTATTTATCGAGTTATTAGCAAATAATGGACGGATGTGCTACTCCGTCGACAAAACTCTGGAAATTTTTCTAAGTCCCACCGCTAAGAGGAAACTTTTTCCGTATCGGTCCTAGACGATTTTCGACGTGATATCACTGTAATATAGACGGTTTCTAACAATATATATCATAACACCAAACTCGCTACAATTATTATTTATCGAGTTATTAGCAAATAATGGACGGATGTGCTACTCCGTCGGACGTTCGACGAAAATTTTTCTAAGTCCCACCGCTAAGAGGAAACTTTTTCCGTATCGGTCCTAGACGATTTTCGACGTGATATCACTGTAATATAGACGGTTTCTAACAATATGTATCATAACACCAAACTCGCTACAATTATTATTTATCGAGTTATTAGCAAATAATGGACGGATGTGCTACTCCGTCGACAAAAACTCT
>NW_027489595.1:0-33458 GCF_050948215.1 Halictus rubicundus
CCTATCCTATCCTCTATCATATCCTATCCTCTATCCTATCCTATCCTCTATCCTATCCTATCCTCTATCCTATCCTACCCTCTTTCCTATCCCATCCTCTATCCTATCCTATCCTCTATCCTATCCTATCCTCTATCCTATCCTTTCCTCAATCCTATTATATCCTCTATCCTATCCTATCCTCAATCCTATCCTATCCTCTATCCTATCCTATCCTCTATCCTATCCTATCCTCTATCCTATCCTATCCTCTATCCTATCCTATCCTCTATCATATCCTATCCTCTATCCTATCCTATCCTCTATCCTATCCTCTATCCTATCCTCTATCCTATCCTCTAACCTATCCTCTATCCTATCCTATCCTCTAACCTATCCTCTATCCTATCCTATCCTCTACCCTATCCTATCCTCTATCCTATCCTACCCTCTTTCCTATCCTATCCTCTATCCTATCGTATCCTCTATTCTATCCTTTCCTCTATCCGATCCTCTATCCTATCCTATCCTCTATCCTATCCTATCCTTTATCCGATCCTATCTTCTATCCTATCCTATCCTCTATCCTATACTATCCTCTACCTTATCCTATCCTCTATCCTATCCAATTACCTATCCTATCCTCTATTATATCCTTTCCTCTATCCTATCCTATCCTCTATCCGATCCTCTATCCTACCCTCTATCCTATCCTCTATCCTATCCTCTATCCTATCCTATCCTCTATCCTATCCTATCCTCTATCCTATCCTATCCTCTATCCTATCCTATCCTCTATCCTATCCTATCCACTATCCTATCCTCTATCCTATCCTATCCTCTATCCTATCCTATCCTCTATTCTATCCTATCCTCTATCCTATACTATCCTCTATCCTATCCTATCCTCTATCCTATCCTATCCTCTATCCGATCCTCTATCCTATCCTATCCTCTATCCTATCCTATCCTCTATCCTATCCTATCCTCTATCCTATCCTATCCTCTATCATATCCTATCCTCTATCCTATCCTATCCTCTATCCTATCCTATCCTCTATCCTATCCTATCCTCTATCCTATCCTATCCTCTATCCTATCCTATCCTCTATCCTATCCTATCCTCTATTCTATCCTATCCTCCATCCTATCCTATCCTCTATCCTATCCTATCCTCTATCCGATCCTCTATCCTATCCTATTCTCTATCCTATCCTATCCTCTATCCTATTCTATCCTCTATCCTATCCTATCCTCTAACCTATCCTATCCTCTATCCTATCCTATCCTCTATCCTATCCTATCCTCTATCCTATCCTACCCTCTTTCCTATCCCATCCTCTATCCTATCCTATCCTCTATCCTATCCTATCCTCTATCCTATCCTTTCCTCAATCCTATTATATCCTCTATCCTATCCTATCCTCAATCCTATCCTATCCTCTATCCTATCCTATCCTCTATCCTATCCTATCCTCTATCCTATCCTATCCTCTATCCTATCCTATCCTCTATCATATCCTATCCTCTATCCTATCCTATCCTCTATCCTATCCTCTATCCTATCCTCTAACCTATCCTCTATCCTATCCTATCCTCTAACCTATCCTCTATCCTATCCTATCCTCTACCCTATCCTATCCTCTATCCTATCCTACCCTCTTTCCTATCCTATCCTCTATCCTATCGTATCCTCTATTCTATCCTTTCCTCTATCCGATCCTCTATCCTATCCTATCCTCTATCCTATCCTATCCTTTATCCGATCCTATCTTCTATCCTATCCTATCCTCTATCCTATACTATCCTCTACCTTATCCTATCATCTATCCTATCCAATTACCTATCCTATCCTCTATTATATCCTTTCCTCTATCCTATCCTATCCTCTATCCGATCCTCTATCCTACCCTCTATCCTATCCTCTATCCTATCCTCTATCCTATCCTATCCTCTATCCTATCCTATCCTCTATCCTATCCTATCCTCTATCCTATCCTATCCTCTATCCTATCATATCCTCTATCCTATCCTATCCTCTACCTTATCCTATACTCTATCCTATCCAATTACCTATCCTATCCTCTATCCTATCCTATCCTCTATCCTATCCTATCCTCTATCCTATCCTATCCTTTATCCGATCCTATCTTCTATCCTATCCTATCCTCTATCCTATACTATCCTCTACCTTATCCTATCCTCTATCCTATCCAATTACCTATCCTATCCTCTATTATATCCTTTCCTCTATCCTATCCTATCCTCTATCCGATCCTCTATCCTACCCTCTATCCTATCCTCTATCCTATCCTCTATCCTATCCTATCCTCTATCCTATCCTATCCTCTATCCTATCCTATCCTCTATCCTATCCTCTATCCTATCCTCTATCCTATCCTATCCTCTATCCTATCCTATCCTCTATCCTATCCTATCCTCTATCCTATCCTATCCTCTATCCTATCCTATCCTCTATCCTATGCTATCCTCTATCATATCCTATCCTCTATCCTATCCTATCCTCTATCCTATCCTCTATCCTATCCTCTATCCTATCCTCTAACCTATCCTCTATCCTATCCTATCCTCTATCCTATCCTATCCTCTATCCTATCCTACCCTCTTTCCTATCCTATCCTCTATCCTATCGTATCCTCTATTCTATCCTATCCTCTATCCGATCCTCTATCCTATCCTATCCTCTATCCTATCCTATCCTCTATCCTATCCTATCCTTTATCCGATCCTATCTTCTATCCTATCCTATCCTCTATCCTTTTTTTTTTTTTTTTTTCCCGAGGAGGTAATCACTATTACGGATACCCGACCCCTCCCGGGGGGGAGTGGGCCGGGTTATGTGGGACTCCTCGGCTGGTGGGTGCAATGCCGAGTATACCCACTAACTCCTCCCCGTCCGTCCCTAGGCTCCTGGGGGCACCCGTGGTCCGCGCGCGCATGTCTATCCGGTGTGCCCCCGCCTTAGCATTCCTCCCTGGGTGGGGGACGCGGCCTCCACCCTATCCTACTCTATCCGAAGGCGCCACGCAACGGACGACGTGAAGCCTTCCCCCCCATTTAGGCCGCCCGATGGACGTCCGGGCCCCCGCCCGAGACGTCCGACGGCCTCCGGGGACGCCATTGGCAACCGAGTATAAGGAGACCGTCGGTCCCCCGCCTCGAGATCACCAAGGGCGCCCCCGCCCGCGTTAAGGACGCCGCAACGGAGGCACGCCCCCGGGGCGTGCCCTGCGTCTCCTTCTCCCACCCCTTCGGCCGGGATCGTGATTTCGCTCACGACCCCGTTCCGCAGCCTCCTTCTGCAGCATTACCTGCTCGCAGAAGGAGGCGAACCCTCTCCACGCCCCCTCGCCGCCCGCTGCCGCCGAGACGACAGCCGGAAGCGAGAGGTCATGGCCCACTGCGCGCCGCAGAGCACGGCGCTCACCCGCCCACGCTGGACACTCCTCCAGAGTGTGCTGCGCCGTGTCCCGCGACTCGCCGCAGTGGTGACACGCCTCCTCGGCCTCCCGCCCGATGCGACACAGGTACACACCGAAGCAACCGTGCCCGGTCATCACCTGCGTCACTCGGTAGGAGACCCTATGCCCCATCCATCCCCTGTTCCACCGGTCGAACACGGGGAGGATGGCCCGAACGGCCCGCCTCCCTCCTTCCTCCGTCCCGTGAAGGCTTTCGCGCCATTCCCGGGCGGCGGCCCGCCGAGCGCGGCCCCTGTACTCCGCCACATCGAGCGCCACCTGATCCGGAGCCATCCCCCTCCGCTGGAGGTCCCTGGCGTACCCGTGTACGTCCGACAACACGCGGGCCTCCAGCTCGAGGGGGATAAGCCCCGACATCACCATCGCCGTCGCGTAAGAGATGGTGCGATACCCCCGCACGATGCCAATGGCCAGCCTGCGCTCGATTCGGCGCAGCAGTGCTCGCACACCGCTACGCCCCCCGGCCAAGACATCGTACGCCCACACAGGGGCTCCGTACAGGACTAAAACCCGCACCACCACCGCGAACAGGCGACGCACCCGTCCACAGGGTCCCCCGAGGTTCGGGAGAAGACGACCGAGCGCAGCGGTCGCCCTCTCCGCCCGGGGCACTAGCGACTCGATGTGGCGGCAGAAACGCCACAGGCCGTCGAGCTCGAGTCCCAGGTACCGCATCTGGAACCCGACCTCGACCGCTCCCCCCCCCACGGCGATCCAGCACTGGGGAGGCGCCGCCAGCCGGGCCCGGTGGTAAAACCACATGGCCCTGGTCTTAGCGACGGACACCTCTAGGCCCAGAGACCGGATCGCGCGTACCGCGCGCCACGCGCCGCGCTCCGCCAGGCAGACGGCCTCCTTCGTATACCTCCCGGTGGCAAGCACCAACGTGTCGTCGGCGTAACACGTTAGGCTGACACCGGGAGGCATCCCCTCCCGCAGGACGCTGTCGTACGCGAGGTTCCACAGCAACGGGCCCAACACCGAGCCCTGTGGAACCCCCCGCACGACGCTCCTGCGAATCATCCCGTACCGGCCAGGATATTCTATGCTCCTGTCGGAGAGATAGTCCCCGATCACCCTCCTAAGGTACGGAGGCACCTGGTGGAAGACCAGGGCCTCCGAAATTCTATCCCAGGGGACGGTGTTGAACGCGTTGGCGATATCCAAGGAGATCGCCAAGGCAACACCGCCCCCCTCCGTACAGGCCCCCGAGAGAGCCCTCACCCGCCGAATTGCGTCGACGGTGGAGAGACCCCCCCGGAAGCCGAACTGCGCCTCGCTCAGATCGGGGACTCCTCCCCCCGACAGGTGCCGGACGAGGCGTCCAACGAGAACGCGCTCGAACAACTTCCCCGCCTCGTCCAGCAAGCAAATTGGCCGGTACCCGGAGGGCGAGTCCCGGGACTTGCCCGCCTTTGGAAGGAGGACCAGCCTGCCCGACTTCCATAGTGGGGGGAACACTCCCTCCCTCAGACAACTGTTGAACAGCCGCCTGAGTTCGGGAGCGAGCCCCCCCTCCAATGCCAAGACCAACGCGCGGCCCGACACCCCGTCAGGACCCGGGGCCTTGCGGCCCACCCGACGGGCCCTGGTCACCGCCTCCCCGAGCTCGCCGGCTGACACCTCCCACTCCGCGGACCAGGAGAGAGGCTCCTGGCCCGGATGGAGGCGGTGTCGCTGTCCCCCCTCACGCGGGAAGAGAGACGTCACCACCTCCTCGAGTAAGGGAGGGTCCATCGATTCCGTCAGTGGGGGGGCCCACGCGCGCAGCTTGCTCATTACAAGCTTATACGGGCGCCCCCACGGATCCGCGTCCACCGTGCCGACGAGCTCCGACCACGCGTCCGCCTTGGCCTTCGCGATGGCCCTCCGGAGAGTCCCGAGCGCGGCTCGGTACTCCCCGTGGAGCCTCGCCTCCTCGTCGTCGCGCCTCCTGCGCGCTCGGCCATACTGGCGCCGCGCGGCATTGCAGGCACGCCGAAGCTCTGCAATGCCCGCGGACCACCAGTATGCCGCCCTTCTATGGTCGGACCGGCTCCGGGGCACCGCGGTGTCGCACACCGCCGTCATCACCTCCCGGAGCCGCTCCGCCCCGCGCGCCGGTGCCCCCCCAGCCGGCTGGGGCCCCCCCCACGTTACCGCGGCGACAGCGGCCCGGAACAGGTCCTCGTCCGCCCTGTTCCACGCCCATCGCGGCCGTCGGTCCACCTGGCCGTGCCGGGAATCCCGCGCGTAGAGGGCGGCGGGCCACACGTCCATGACTATGGGCGTGTGGTCAGAGGCCAGCTCTAGTTCTTCCGCCACCCTCCATCCCGACACTCGGCGCACGGCCGACGGCGTCCCCCATGTCAGATCGACAATAGAGACACCCTGCGGCCGCACGCACGTCGGCGTGGATCCCCGGTTAATCAACCGGAGATCCAGGCCGGACGCCCAGTCTAACACCTCGCTTCCCCTAGTGGTCGTCCTGGGACTCCCCCACGATACCGCGTGGGCATTGAAGTCTCCCAGGACGAGAACCGGACGGGCGCTGCACCGCGCGATGCAGCTACTCAGCCCGCCCAGGAACCCCCGAAAATGATCGAGGCCACGGTTCGGCGAGATATAAACTCCGACGACCGCGATGTCCCCCCACCGCACCGCCACGAATCCCTCGCCTCTCTCCAGAAGGGAGATCGACGGGGACCCGCGGCGGCCCTCCGCCACTATGGCGACGGAGCCGGCCTCGTCCCCCACCCAGAAGGGGTGATCGGGAACGGAGTACGGCTCCGCCGCCACTGCCAACCCAGTCCCCCGCTCGCGCACGGCCTGGACAAACAAGTCCTGGGCCGCACGCGAGTGGTTGAGGTTCGCCTGCAGAACCGGAATAGGCCTGAAAACAGCCTACCCTGACATTTGCTCTGCAGGCTCCCCCCCCTGGTGGGACTGGGCCCCCGGTGTAGTCGGCTGCTGCTGCGCGGGTGCAGCCGCCGACTTTTCCCCTCTTCCCTTCACCGCCGCGCGACCCCTCCTCGGAGCCGGGGCACACGCTTTGGCCCCGAACCTGTGGTTCGAGGGCCTCCCCAGATCCGCGCAGAGCGGGCATCTGGGGGCAGCCCCACAGGCCGAGGCGCGGTGCTCGGTCGCACCGCACCGATAGCACCTCGCGCTCCTGTCGACCGTGCTTTTACAGGTCGACCGCGTGTGCCCCGTCTCCAAGCAGCGGAAGCACTGAAGGGGTCGCTCCCTCAGTGCCTCCACCCGCGCCGAGGACCAGCCGACCAGCAGCCGGCCCCCCGCCACCACCTTCCTGACGGCCGCGAGGGGGCCCTGGGCCCAACAGGAGCCCAGCACCCGCTCAGAGGCGGACCTCCGGATCTCTCCGACCCGGAACTCGGCCTCCGAGCACCCCCCCGCAGCCGCAAGTGCCGCCGCGACCTCCCTTGCGCTAACCGAGTCGTCCAGGCCAGCGACGCGCAACTCGCCTCGCTTGACGGCCTGGACGACTTTAACCCCAGTCCCTTGTAAGGCCTCAGAGACCCTCGTGGAGAGGGCCCGTGCCTTCTCTTGGCCCTCCGGGCCCTTTACCTCCAGGAGGATCCCCCCCGTCTTGGTCCTCCTGGGGAGCACCCCCGACTCAATCCCCAGCGCCTTGAGGTCTATTGCCTCTCTGGCCCTGGCGATCACTCCCGCGTAGGTGAGCTTACAGCTCTCGGGGATCGTGATCGCCACGGCCCCGGACTTGGGGGCGAGCCCCAGGGCAACAACCCTCCCACTTGACGGCTTCGCCGTGATCGCGCCGGCCCCCTTTCGCGTGCCGACCGCCGAACCCCCGGTCGCCGTCCTCCGTTTCGCCGAAGCAGCGGCCGCCAACTCGGCGGCGAGGGCTATGGCCGCCCTCTCCTCCGCCGCTGCCCGCCTCCTCTCCGCCTTCCTCGCGGACTTCGACTTCGCCACCGACCAGGAGGCTGGGTCGACCGGCGGCGGGATGTCCACGGGTGGCACCACCCCGGCGCTGGACACCACCACCGGCCCAGTCCTCTTGGTTTCGACCACCGCCGGCGGAGAAGCCACCGGCGGGGCATCGCGCGTCCCTCCCCCCCTGCCCTGGAGAGCCGGAACTATCCCGGCCAGGATTGCCCGGAAACGATTCTCCATTCTCGTTTCCAGCTCGGCATTCCTGGCCGCCACCATCGCGTCGACGCGGAGGAGAAGGGCTTGAGGGTCCAGTACCCCCGCCCCCTCCGCCGCCCGCGTCGCCGCTTCCGCCGCTGGTCCCGTCCCCGCGGTCCCGCCTGAGGAGGCGGAGGGTACCGCCCCAGGGGCCGTCTTTCCCGCGACCGCCCGCTTCTCCGCCTCCGCGACGCGAAGCCTCGCCCGGAGGTCCTGTACCTCCTTGGCGAGGGCCTCGGTCTGTTGGCGGAGACGGGCGACCTCCTGGCTATTGCCCCACGCCGTGCCAGTGTATGCCCGCTGCACCAGCGTAGTGCAATAGGCCCTGGCCAGCGCGGAGCAATCTCTGAGCTCCTTGGCAAAATTGCCCTTGAGGCCCCTGGAGACGGTGGAGACGCCCTCCACACGTCTCATCGCGTCCTCCACCTCCTCCGCCAGCTGCGCCGTCGGCAGCTTCCCCGCGGACTCCATTAGCTCCGCGATTTTGTGGAGCTGGCCCCTCTCGGCGCGGTCGCTGAGCACCTGCTCAGCACCCGCCCCCGAGGAGCCCTCCTCAGGGGTCCCCCCGACGACCCTCCCGCTGCGCGTCTGCAGCCCCCCTCCTGCCACGGACGGCTCCAGCCGGGGCCGCTTCCCCGTCGGCGCTCCGTCCGCCCCCCGCATCTCGGCTCCCGCGCGCGACACGCCCGCGTCCGAATCTCCCGAAATCTGTGATGACGTTTCCGTCACCACAGCTTCGCTGGTAGTATTTACCTCCGAAGGGGCCCAGTGGTCCACCACCTTCGGCTCGCAGTCGTTGGATAACGACGCGCTGTGGCCTGCTCGCCCACCAACAGTCGCGCCGGTACTGGGGTATCCCTCCCCTGCACCGTAAACTAAACTCTTTTCCTTTGTGCCGTCCATGTCAATTTTGTGAAACACCCAGCCTTGCCCTGGTCCGTCACCGAAAATCCCGTCCCAACTCGGCAGTTTTCGCCCCTCCGTGCGAACCTTACCGGCAAGGGTGCCCCTACCAGGATCCGAAGATCCCGCCGGCATTGCCTCGCACATCGTCGAGGCTACTTCCTGCCGCGTACCCCCCGCTCCGTTAGCCACCCACAGTCGTGAGTGCCCAGGGACCACCGCGAGGAGGTGGAGCGTGGAGGATTTTAGGAATATGACCGCCACCACTGTGGCATACCTAGCAGTGGATCCGAGTCACCACTGCCAAGCCCATATCCCCTAGGTCCCCATCCTATCCTCTATCCTATACTATCCTCTACCTTATCCTATCCTCTATCCTATCCAATTACCTATCCTATCCTCTATTATATCCTTTCCTCTATCCTATCCTATCCTCTATCCTATCCTATCCTCTATCCTATCCTATCCTCTATCCTATCCTATCCACTATCCTATCCTCTATCCTATCCTCTATCCTATCCTCTATCCTATCCTCTAACCTATCCTCTATCCTATCCTATCCTCTATCCTATCCTATCCTCTATCCTATCCTACCCTCTTTCCTATCCTATCCTCTATCCTATCGTATCCTCTATTCTATCCTATCCTCTATCCGATCCTCTATCCTATCCTATCCTCTATCCTATCCTATCCTCTATCCTATCCTATCCTCTATCCTATCCTATCCTCTTTCCTATCCTCTATCCTATCCTATCCTCTATCCTATCCTATCCTCTATCCTATCCTATCCTCTATCCTATCCTATCCTCTATCCTATCCTATCCTCTATCCTATCCTATACTCTATCCTATTCTATCCTCTATCCTATCCTATCCTCTACCTTATCCTATACTCTATCCTATCCAATTACCTATCCTATCCTCTATCCTATCCTATCCTCTATCCTATCCTATCCTCTATCCTATCCTATCCTCTATCCTATACTATCCTCTATCCTATCCTCTATCCTATCCTATCCTCTATCCTATCCTATCCTATCCTCTATCCTATCCTATCCTCTATCCTATCCTAACCTCTATCCGATCCTATATCCTATCCTATCCTCTATCCTATCCTATCCTCTATCCTATCCTATCCTCTATCCTATCCTATCCTCTATCATATCCTATCCTCTATCCTATCCTATCCTCTATCCTATCCTATCCTCTATCCTATCCTACCCTCTTTCCTATCCCATCCTCTATCCTATCCTATCCTCTATCCTATCCTATCCTCTATCCTATCCTTTCCTCAATCCTATTATATCCTCTATCCTATCCTATCCTCAATCCTATCCTATCCTCTATCCTATCCTATCCTCTATCCTATCCTATCCTCTATCCTATCCTATCCTCTATCCTATCCTATCCTCTATCATATCCTATCCTCTATCCTATCCTATCCTCTATCCTATCCTCTATCCTATCCTCTATCCTATCCTCTAACCTATCCTCTATCCTATCCTATCCTCTAACCTATCCTCTATCCTATCCTATCCTCTACCCTATCCTATCCTCTATCCTATCCTACCCTCTTTCCTATCCTATCCTCTATCCTATCGTATCCTCTATTCTATCCTTTCCTCTATCCGATCCTCTATCCTATCCTATCCTCTATCCTATCCTATCCTTTATCCGATCCTATCTTCTATCCTATCCTATCCTCTATCCTATACTATCCTCTACCTTATCCTATCCTCTATCCTATCCAATTACCTATCCTATCCTCTATTATATCCTTTCCTCTATCCTATCCTATCCTCTATCCGATCCTCTATCCTACCCTCTATCCTATCCTCTATCCTATCCTCTATCCTATCCTATCCTCTATCCTATCCTATCCTCTATCCTATCCTATCCTCTATCCTATCCTACCCTCTATCCTATCCTATCCTCTATCCTATCCTATCCTCTATCCTATCATATCCTCTATCCTATCCTATCCTCTACCTTATCCTATACTCTATCCTATCCAATTACCTATCCTATCCTCTATCCTATCCTATCCTCTATCCTATCCTATCCTCTATCCTATCCTATCCTCTATCCTATCCTATCCTCTATCCTATACTATCCTCTATCCTATCCTCTATCCTATCCTATCCTCTATCCTATCCTATCCTATCCGCTATCCTATCCTATCCTTTATCCTATCCTATCCTCTATTCTATCCTATCCTCTATCCTATACTATCCTCTATCCTATCCTATCCTCTATCCTATCCTATCCTCTATCCTATCCTATCCTCTACCTTATCCTATACTCTATCCTATCCAATTACCTATCCTATCCTCTATCCTATCCTATCCTCTATCCTATCCTATCCTCTATCCTATCCTATCCTCTATCCTATCCTCTATCCTATCCTCTATCCAATCCTATCCTCTATTCTATCCTATCCTCTATCCTATCCTATCCTCTATCCCATCCTATCCTCTATCCTATCCTATCCTCTATCCTATCCTATCCTCTATCCTATCCTATCCTCTATCCTATCCTATCCTCTATCCTATACTATCCTCTATCCTATCCTCTATCCTATCCTATCCTCTATCGTATCCTATCCTATCCTCTATCCTATCCTATCCTCTTTCCTATCCTATCCTCTATCCTATCCTATCCTCTATCCTATCCTTTCCTCAATCCTATTATATCCTCTATCCTATCCTATCCTATCCTCTATCCTATCCTATCCTCTATCCTATCCTATCCTCTACCCTATCCTATCCTCTATCCTATCCTATCCTCTATCCTATCCTACCCTCTATCCTATCCTATCCTCTATCCTATACTATCCTCTATCCTATCCTCTATCCTATCCTATCCTCTATCCTATCCTATCCTATCCGCTATCCTATCCTATCCTTTATCCTATCCTATCCTCTATTCTATCCTATCCTCTATCCTATACTATCCTCTATCCTATCCTATCCTCTATCCTATCCTATCCTCTATCCTATCCTATCCTCTATCCTATCCTCTATCCTATCCTCTATCCTATCCTCTATCCAATCCTATCCTCTATTCTATCCTATCCTCTATCCTATCCTATCCTCTATCCTATCCTATCCTATACTTTTTCCTATCCTATCCTCTATCCTATCCTATCCTCTATTCTATCCTATCCTCTATCCTATACTATCCTCTATCCTATCCTATCCTCTATCCTATCCTATCCTCTATCCGATCCTCTATCCTATCCTATCCTCTATCCTATCCTATCCTCTATCCTATCCTATCCTCTATCCTATCCTATCCTCTATCATATCCTATCCTCTATCCTATCCTATCCTCTATCCTATCCTATCCTCTATCCTATCCTATCCTCTATCCTATCCTATCCTCTATCCTATCCTATCCTCTATCCTATCCTATCCTCTATTCTATCCTATCCTCCATCCTATCCTATCCTCTATCCTATCCTATCCTCTATCCGATCCTCTATCCTATCCTATTCTCTATCCTATCCTATCCTCTATCCTATTCTATCCTCTATCCTATCCTATCCTCTAACCTATCCTATCCTCTATCCTATCCTATCCTCTATCCTATCCTATCCTCTATCCTATCCTACCCTCTTTCCTATCCCATCCTCTATCCTATCCTATCCTCTATCCTATCCTATCCTCTATCCTATCCTTTCCTCAATCCTATTATATCCTCTATCCTATCCTATCCTCAATCCTATCCTATCCTCTATCCTATCCTATCCTCTATCCTATCCTATCCTCTATCCTATCCTATCCTCTATCCTATCCTATCCTCTATCATATCCTATCCTCTATCCTATCCTATCCTCTATCCTATCCTCTATCCTATCCTCTATCCTATCCTCTAACCTATCCTCTATCCTATCCTATCCTCTAACCTATCCTCTATCCTATCCTATCCTCTACCCTATCCTATCCTCTATCCTATCCTACCCTCTTTCCTATCCTATCCTCTATCCTATCGTATCCTCTATTCTATCCTTTCCTCTATCCGATCCTCTATCCTATCCTATCCTCTATCCTATCCTATCCTTTATCCGATCCTATCTTCTATCCTATCCTATCCTCTATCCTATACTATCCTCTACCTTATCCTATCATCTATCCTATCCAATTACCTATCCTATCCTCTATTATATCCTTTCCTCTATCCTATCCTATCCTCTATCCGATCCTCTATCCTACCCTCTATCCTATCCTCTATCCTATCCTCTATCCTATCCTATCCTCTATCCTATCCTATCCTCTATCCTATCCTATCCTCTATCCTATCCTATCCTCTATCCTATCATATCCTCTATCCTATCCTATCCTCTACCTTATCCTATACTCTATCCTATCCAATTACCTATCCTATCCTCTATCCTATCCTATCCTCTATCCTATCCTATCCTCTATCCTATCCTATCCTTTATCCGATCCTATCTTCTATCCTATCCTATCCTCTATCCTATACTATCCTCTACCTTATCCTATCCTCTATCCTATCCAATTACCTATCCTATCCTCTATTATATCCTTTCCTCTATCCTATCCTATCCTCTATCCGATCCTCTATCCTACCCTCTATCCTATCCTCTATCCTATCCTCTATCCTATCCTATCCTCTATCCTATCCTATCCTCTATCCTATCCTATCCTCTATCCTATCCTCTATCCTATCCTCTATCCTATCCTATCCTCTATCCTATCCTATCCACTATCCTATCCTATCCTCTATCCTATCCTATCCTCTATCCTATCCTATCCTCTATCCTATGCTATCCTCTATCATATCCTATCCTCTATCCTATCCTATCCTCTATCCTATCCTCTATCCTATCCTCTATCCTATCCTCTAACCTATCCTCTATCCTATCCTATCCTCTATCCTATCCTATCCTCTATCCTATCCTACCCTCTTTCCTATCCTATCCTCTATCCTATCGTATCCTCTATTCTATCCTATCCTCTATCCGATCCTCTATCCTATCCTATCCTCTATCCTATCCTATCCTCTATCCTATCCTATCCTTTATCCGATCCTATCTTCTATCCTATCCTATCCTCTATCCTATACTATCCTCTACCTTATCCTATCCTCTATCCTATCCAATTACCTATCCTATCCTCTATTATATCCTTTCCTCTATCCTATCCTATCCTCTATCCTATCCTATCCTCTATCCTATCCTATCCTCTATCCTATCCTATCCACTATCCTATCCTCTATCCTATCCTCTATCCTATCCTCTATCCTATCCTCTAACCTATCCTCTATCCTATCCTATCCTCTATCCTATCCTATCCTCTATCCTATCCTACCCTCTTTCCTATCCTATCCTCTATCCTATCGTATCCTCTATTCTATCCTATCCTCTATCCGATCCTCTATCCTATCCTATCCTCTATCCTATCCTATCCTCTATCCTATCCTATCCTCTATCCTATCCTATCCTCTTTCCTATCCTCTATCCTATCCTATCCTCTATCCTATCCTATCCTCTATCCTATCCTATCCTCTATCCTATCCTATCCTCTATCCTATCCTATCCTCTATCCTATCCTATACTCTATCCTATTATATCCTCTATCCTATCCTATCCTCTACCTTATCCTATACTCTATCCTATCCAATTACCTATCCTATCCTCTATCCTATCCTATCCTCTATCCTATCCTATCCTCTATCCTATCCTATCCTCTATCCTATACTATCCTCTATCCTATCCTCTATCCTATCCTATCCTCTATCCTATCCTATCCTATCCGCTATCCTATCCTATCCTTTATCCTATCCTATCCTCTATTCTATCCTATCCTCTATCCTATACTATCCTCTATCCTATCCTATCCTCTATCCTATCCTATCCTCTATCCTATCCTATCCTCTATCCTATCCTATCCTCTATCCTATCCTATCCTCTATCCTATCCTCTATCCTATCCTCTATCCTATCCTATCCTCTATCCTATCCTATCCTCTATCCTATCCTATCCTCTATCCTATCCTATCCTCTATCCTATACTATCCTCTACCTTATCCTATCCTCTATCCTATCCAATTACCTATCCTATCCTCTATTATATCCTTTCCTCTATCCTATCCTATCCTCTATCCGATCCTCTATCCTACCCTCTATCCTATCCTCTATCCTATCCTCTATCCTATCCTATCCTCTATCCTATCCTATCCTCTATCCTATCCTATCCTCTATCCTATCCTATCCTCTATCCTATCCTCTATCCTATCCTCTATCCTATCCTATCCTCTATCCTATCCTATCCTCTATCCTATCCTATCCTCTATCCTATCCTATCCTCTATCCTATCCTATCCTCTATCCTATGCTATCCTCTATCATATCCTATCCTCTATCCTATCCTATCCTCTATCCTATCCTATCCTCTATCCTATCCTCTATCCTATCCTCTATCCTATCCTCTAACCTATCCTCTATCCTATCCTATCCTCTATCCTATCCTATCCTCTATCCTATCCTACCCTCTTTCCTATCCTATCCTCTATCCTATCGTATCCTCTATTCTATCCTATGCTCTATCCGATCCTCTATCCTATCCTATCCTCTATCCTATCCTATCCTCTATCCTATCCTATCCTTTATCCGATCCTATCTTCTATCCTATCCTATCCTCTATCCTATACTATCCTCTACCTTATCCTATCCTCTATCCTATCCAATTACCTATCCTATCCTCTATTATATCCTTTCCTCTATCCTATCCTATCCTCTATCCTATCCTATCCTCTATCCTATCCTATCCTCTATCCTATCCTATCCTCTATCCTATCCTATCCACTATCCTATCCTCTATCCTATCCTCTATCCTATCCTCTAACCTATCCTCTATCCTATCCTATCCTCTATCCTATCCTATCCTCTATCCTATCCTACCCTCTTTCCTATCCTATCCTCTATCCTATCGTATCCTCTATTCTATCCTATCCTCTATCCGATCCTCTATCCTATCCTATCCTCTATCCTATCCTATCCTCTATCCTATCCTATCCTTTATCCGATCCTATCTTCTATCCTATCCTATCCTCTATCCTATACTATCCTCTACCTTATCCTATCCTCTATCCTATCCAATTACCTATCCTATCCTCTATTATATCCTTTCCTCTATCCTATCCTATCCTCTATCCTATCCTATCCTCTATCCTATCCTATCCTCTATCCTATCCTATCCACTATCCTATCCTCTATCCTATCCTCTATCCTATCCTCTATCCTATCCTCTAACCTATCCTCTATCCTATCCTATCCTCTATCCTATCCTATCCTCTATCCTATCCTACCCTCTTTCCTATCCTATCCTCTATCCTATCGTATCCTCTATTCTATCCTATCCTCTATCCGATCCTCTATCCTATCCTATCCTCTATCCTATCCTATCCTCTATCCTATCCTATCCTCTATCCTATCCTATCCTCTTTCCTATCCTCTATCCTATCCTATCCTCTATCCTATCCTATCCTCTATCCTATCCTATCCTCTATCCTATCCTATCCTCTATCCTATCCTATCCTCTATCCTATCCTATACTCTATCCTATTATATCCTCTATCCTATCCTATCCTCTACCTTATCCTATACTCTATCCTATCCAATTACCTATCCTATCCTCTATCCTATCCTATCCTCTATCCTATCCTATCCTCTATCCTATCCTATCCTCTATCCTATCCTATCCTCTATCCTATACTATCCTCTATCCTATCCTCTATCCTATCCTATCCTCTATCCTATCCTATCCTATCCGCTATCCTATCCTATCCTTTATCCTATCCTATCCTCTATTCTATCCTATCCTCTATCCTATACTATCCTCTATCCTATCCTATCCTCTATCCTATCCTATCCTCTATCCTATCCTATCCTCTATCCTATCCTATCCTCTATCCTATCCTATCCTCTATCCTATCCTCTATCCTATCCTCTATCCTATCCTATCCTCTATCCTATCCTATCCTCTATCCTATCCTATCCTCTACCCTATCCTATCCTCTATCCTATACTATCCTCTACCTTATCCTATCCTCTATCCTATCCTATCCTCTATCCTATCCTACCCTCTTTCCTATCCTATCCTCTATCCTATCGTATCCTCTATTCTATCCTATGCTCTATCCGATCCTCTATCCTATCCTATCCTCTATCCTATCCTATCCTCTATCCTATCCTATCCTTTATCCGATCCTATCTTCTATCCTATCCTATCCTCTATCCTATACTATCCTCTACCTTATCCTATCCTCTATCCTATCCAATTACCTATCCTATCCTCTATTATATCCTTTCCTCTATCCTATCCTATCCTCTATCCTATCCTATCCTCTATCCTATCCTATCCTCTATCCTATCCTATCCTCTATCCTATCCTATCCACTATCCTATCCTCTATCCTATCCTCTATCCTATCCTCTATCCTATCCTCTAACCTATCCTCTATCCTATCCTATCCTCTATCCTATCCTATCCTCTATCCTATCCTACCCTCTTTCCTATCCTATCCTCTATCCTATCGTATCCTCTATTCTATCCTATCCTCTATCCGATCCTCTATCCTATCCTATCCTCTATCCTATCCTATCCTCTATCCTATCCTATCCTCTATCCTATCCTATCCTCTTTCCTATCCTCTATCCTATCCTATCCTCTATCCTATCCTATCCTCTATCCTATCCTATCCTCTATCCTATCCTATCCTCTATCCTATCCTATCCTCTATCCTATCCTATACTCTATCCTATTATATCCTCTATCCTATCCTATCCTCTACCTTATCCTATACTCTATCCTATCCAATTACCTATCCTATCCTCTATCCTATCCTATCCTCTATCCTATCCTATCCTCTATCCTATCCTATCCTCTATCCTATCCTATCCTCTATCCTATACTATCCTCTATCCTATCCTCTATCCTATCCTATCCTCTATCCTATCCTATCCTATCCGCTATCCTATCCTATCCTTTATCCTATCCTATCCTCTATTCTATCCTATCCTCTATCCTATACTATCCTCTATCCTATCCTATCCTCTATCCTATCCTATCCTCTATCCTATCCTATCCTCTATCCTATCCTATCCTCTATCCTATCCTATCCTCTATCCTATCCTATCCTCTATCCTATCCTATCCTCTATCCTATCCTATCCTCTATCCTATCCTATCCTCTATCCTATCCTATCCTCTATCCTATCCTATCCTCTATCCAATCCTATCCTCTATTCTATCCTATCCTCCATCCTATCCTATCCTCTATCCTATCCTATCCTCTATCCGATCCTCTATCCTATCCTATTCTCTATCCTATCCTATCCTCTATCCTATTCTATCCTCTATCCTATCCTATCCTCTAACCTATCCTATCCTCTATCCTATCCTATCCTCTATCCTATCCTATCCTCTATCCTATCCTATCCTCTATCCTATCCTATCCTCTATCCTATCCTATACTATCCTATCCTATCCTCTATCCTATTATATCCTCTATCCTATCCTATCCTCTACCTTATCCTATACTCTATCCTATCCAATTACCTATCCTATCCTCTATCCTATCCTATCCTCTATCCTATTCTATCCTCTATCCTATCCTATCCTCTATCCTATCCTATCCTCTATCCTATACTATCCTCTATCCTATCCTCTATCCTATCCTATCCTCTATCCTATCCTATCCTCTATCCTATCCTATCCTCTATCCTATCCTATCCTCTATCCTATCCTATCCTATACTTTTTCCTATCCTATCCTCTATCCTATCCTATCCTCTATTCTATCCTATCCTCTATCCTATACTATCCTCTATCCTATCCTATCCTCTATCCTATCCTATCCTCTATCCTATCCTATCCTCTATCCTATCCTATCCTCTATCCTATCCTATCCTCTATCCTATCCTATCCTCTATCCTATCCTATCCTCTATCCTATCCTATCCTCTATCCTATCCTATCCTCTATCCTATCCTATCCTCTATCCTATCCTATCCTCTATCCTATCCTATCCTCTTTCCTATCCTCTATCCTATCCTATCCTCTATCCTATCCTATCCTCTATCCTATCCTATCCTCTATCCTATCCTATCCTCTATCCTATCCTATACTCTATCCTATTATATCCTCTATCCTATCCTATCCTCTACCTTATCCTATACTCTATCCTATCCAATTACCTATCCTATCCTCTATCCTATCCTATCCTCTATCCTATCCTATCCTCTATCCTATCCTATCCTCTATCCTATCCTATCCTCTATCCTATACTATCCTCTATCCTATCCTCTATCCTATCCTATCCTCTATCCTATCCTATCCTCTATCCTATCCTATCCTCTATCCTATCCTATCCTCTATCCTATCCTATCCTCTATCCTATCCTATCCTCTTTCCTATCCTCTATCCTATCCTATCCTCTATCCTATCCTATCCTCTATCCTATCCTATCCTCTATCCTATCCTATCCTCTATCCTATCCTATCCTCTATCCTATCCTATCCTCTATCCTATCCTATCCTCTATCCTATCCTATCCTCTATCCTATCCTATCCTCTATCCTATCCTATCCTCTATCCTATCCTCTATCCTATCCTCTATCCTATGCTATCCTCTATCCTATCCTATCCTCTATCCTATCCTATCCTCTATCCTATCCTCTATCCTATCCTCTATCCTATCCTCTAACCTATCCTCTATCCTATCCTATCCTCTATCCTATCCTATCCTCTATCCTATCCTACCCTCTTTCCTATCCTATCCTCTATCCTATCGTATCCTCTATTCTATCCTATGCTCTATCCGATCCTCTATCCTATCCTACCCTCTATCCTATCCTATCCTCTATCCTATCCTATGCTTTATCCGATCCTATCTTCTATCCTATCCTATCCTCTATCCTATACTATCCTCTATCCTATCCTATCCTCTATCCTATCCTATCCTCTATCCTATCCTATCCTCTTTCCTATCCTCTATCCTATCCTATCCTCTATCCTATCCTATCCTCTATCCTATCCTATCCTCTATCCTATCCTATCCTCTATCCTATCCTATCCTCTATCCTATCCTATCCTCTATCCTATCCTATCCTCTATCCTATCCTATCCTCTATCCTATCCTATCCTCTATCCTATCCTATCCTCTATCCTATCCTCTATCCTATCCTCTATCCTATCCTATCCTCTATCCTATCCTATCCTCTATCCTATCCTATCCTCTATCCTATCCTATCCTCTATCCTATCCTATCCTCTATCCTATGCTATCCTCTATCATATCCTATCCTCTATCCTATCCTATCCTCTATCCTATCCTCTATCCTATCCTCTATCCTATCCTCTAACCTATCCTCTATCCTATCCTATCCTCTATCCTATCCTATCCTCTATCCTATCCTACCCTCTTTCCTATCCTATCCTCTATCCTATCGTATCCTCTATTCTATCCTATGCTCTATCCGATCCTCTATCCTATCCTACCCTCTATCCTATCCTATCCTCTATCCTATCCTATCCTTTATCCGATCCTATCTTCTATCCTATCCTATCCTCTATCCTATACTATCCTCTACCTTATCCTATCCTCTATCCTATCCAATTACCTATCCTATCCTCTATTATATCCTTTCCTCTATCCTATCCTATCCTCTATCCGATCCTCTATCCTACCCTCTATCCTATCCTCTATCCTATACTCTATCCTATCCTCTATCCTATCCTCTATCCTATCCTATCCTCTATCCTATTCTATCCTCTATCCTATCCTATCCTCTATCCTATCCTATCCTCTATCCTATCCTATCCTCTATCCTGTCCTATCCTCTTTCCTATCCTATCCTCTATCCTATCCTTTCCTCAATCCTATTATATCCTCTATCCTATCCTCTATCCTATCCTATCCTCTATCCTATCCTATCCTCTATCCTATCCTATCCTCTATCCTATCCTATCCTCTATCCTATCCTTTCCTCAATCCTATTATATCCTCTATCCTATCCTATCCTATCCTCTATCCTATCCTATCCTCTATCCTATCCTATCCTCTATCCTATCCTATCCTCTATCCTATCCTATCCTCTATCCTATCCTATCCTCTATCCTATCCTATCCTCTATCCTATCCTATCCTCTATCCTATCCTATCCTCTATCCTATCCTATCCTCTATCCTATCCTATCCTCTATCCTATCCTATCCTCTATCCTATCCTATCCTCTATCCTATCCTATCCTCTATCCTATCCTATCCTCTATCCTATCCTATCCTCTATCCTATCCTATCCTCTATCCTATCCTCTATCCTATCCTATCCTCTATCCTATCCTATCCTCTATCCTATCCTATCCTCTATCCTATCCTATCCTCTATCCTATCCTATCCTCTATCCTATCCTATCCTCTATCCTATCCTATCCTCTATCCTATCCTATCCTCTATCCTATCCTATCCTCTATCCTATCCTATCCTCTATCCTATCCTATCCTCTATCCTATCCTATCCTCTATCCTATCCTATCCTCTATCCTATCCTATCCTCTATCCTATCCTATCCTCTATCCTATCCTATCCTCTATCCTATCCTATCCTCTATCCTATCCTATCCTCTATCCTATCCTATCCTCTATCCTATCCTATCCTCTATCCTATCCTATCCTCTATCCTATCCTATCCTCTATCCTATCCTATCCTCTATCCTATCCTATCCTCTATCCTATCCTATCCTCTATCCTATCCTATCCTCTATCCTATCCTATCCTCTATCCTATCCTATCCTCTATCCTATCCTATCCTCTATCCTATCCTATCCTCTATCCTATCCTATCCTATCCTCTATCCTATCCTATCCTCTATCCTATCCTATCCTGTATCCTATCCTATCCTTTATCCGATCCTATCTTCTATCCTATCCTATCCTCTATCCTATACTATCCTCTACCTTATCCTATCCTCTATCCTATCCAATTACCTATCCTATCCTCTATTATATCCTTTCCTCTATCCTATCCTATCCTCTATCCGATTCTCTATCCTACCCTCTATCCTATCCTCTATCCTATCCTCTATCCTATCCTATCCTCTATCCTATCCTATCCTCTATCCTATCCTATCCTCTATCCTATACTATCCTCTATCCTATCCTATCCTCTATCCTATCCTATCCTCTATCCTATCCTATCCTCTATCCTATCCTACCCTCTTTCCTATCCTATCCTCTATCCTATCGTATCCTCTATTCTATCCTATCCTCTATCCGATCCTATCCTCTATCCTATCCTATCCTCTATCCTATCCTATCCTCTATCCTATACTATCCTCTATCCTATCCTCTATCCTATCCTATCCTCTATCCTATCCTATCCTCTATCCTATACTATCCTCTATCCTATCCTCTATCCTATCCTATCCTCTATCCTATCCTATCCTCTATCCTATCCTATCCTCTATCCTATCCTATCCTCTATCCTATCCTATCCTCTATCCTATCCTATCCTATACTTTTTCCTATCCTATCCTCTATCCTATCCTATCCTCTATTCTATCCTATCCTCTATCCTATACTATCCTCTATCCTATCCTATCCTCTATCCTATCCTATCCTCTATCCTATCCTATCCTCTATCCTATTCTATCCTCTATCCTATCCTATCCTCTAACCTATCCTATCCTCTATCCTATCCTATCCTCTATCCTATCCAATTACCTATCCTATCCTCTATTATATCCTTTCCTCTATCCTATCCTATCCTCTATCCGATCCTCTATCCTACCCTCTATCCTATCCTCTATCCTATCCTCTATCCTATCCTATCCTCTATCCTATCCTATCCTCAATCCTATCCTATCCTCTATCCTATCCTATCCTCTATCCTATCCTATCCTCGATCCTATCCTATCCTCTATCCTATCCTCTATCCTATCCTATCCTCTATCCTATCCTATCCTCTATCCTATCCTATCCTCTATCCTATCCTATCCTCTATCCTATCCTATCCTCTATAATATCATATCCTCTATCCTATCCTATCCTCTACCTTATCCTATACTCTATCCTATCCAATTACCTATCCTATCCTCTATCCTATCCTATCCTCTATCCTATCCTATCCTCTATCCTAACCTATCCTCTATCCTATCCTATCCTCTATCCTATACTATCCTCTATCCTATCCTCTATCCTATCCTCTATCCTATCCTATCCTATCCGCTATCCTATCCTATCCTTTATCCTATCCTATCCTCTATTCTATCCTATCCTCTATCCTATACTATCCTATCCTCTATCCTATCCTCTATCCTATCCTCTATCCTATCCTCTATCCAATCCTATCCTCTATTCTATCCTATCCTCTATCCTATCCTATCCTCTATCCTATCCTATCCTATACTTTTTCCTATCCTATCCTCTATCCTATCCTATCCTCTATTCTATCCTATCCTCTATCCTATACTATCCTCTATCCTATCCTATCCTCTATCCTATCCTATCCTCTATCCGATCCTCTATCCTATCCTATCCTCTATCCTATCCTATACTCTATCCTATCCTATCCTCTATCCTATCCTATCCTCTATCATATCCTATCCTCTATCCTATCCTATCCTCTATCCTATCCTATCCTCTATCCTATCCTATCCTCTATCCTATCCTATCCTCTATCCTAACCTATCCTCTATCCTATCCTATCCTCTATCCTATACTATCCTCTATCCTATCCTCTATCCTATCCTATCCTATCCGCTATCCTATCCTATCCTTTATCCTATCCTATCCTCTATTCTATCCTATCCTCTATCCTATACTATCCTCTGTCCTATCCTATCCTCTATCCTATCCTATCCTCTATCCTATCCTATTCTCTATCCTATACTATCCTCTACCTTATCCTATCCTCTATCCTATCCAATTACCTATCCTATCCTCTATTATATCCTTTCCTCTATCCTATCCTATCCTCTATCCGATCCTCTATCCTACCCTCTATCCTATCCTCTATCCTATACTCTATCCTATCCTCTATCCTATCCTCTATCCTATCCTATCCTCTATCCTATTCTATCCTCTATCCTATCCTATCCTCTATCCTATCCTATCCTCTATCCTATCCTTTCCTCAATCCTATTATATCCTCTATCCTATCCTATCCTCTATCCTATCCTATCCTCTATCCTATCCTATCCTCTATCCTATCCTATCCTCTATCCTATCCTATCCTCTATCCTATCCTATCCTCTATCCTATCCTATCCTCTATCCTATCCTATCCTCTATCCTATCCTATCCTCTATCCTATCCTATCCTCTATCCTATCCTATCCTCTATCCTATCCTATCCTCTATCCTATCCTATCCTCTATCCTATCCTCTATCCTATCCTATCCTCTATCCTATCCTATCCTCTATCCTATCCTATCCTCTATCCTATCCTATCCTCTATCCTATCCTCTATCCTATCCTATCCTCTATCCTATCCTATCCTCTATCCTATCCTATCCTCTATCCTATCCTATCCTCTATCCTATCCTATCCTCTATCCTATCCTATTCTCTATCCTATCCTATCCTCTATCCTATCCTATCCTCTATCCTGTCCTATCCTCTATCCTATCCTATCCTCTATCCTATCCTATCCTCTATCCTATCCTATCCTCTATCCTATCCTATCCTCTATCCTATCCTATCCTCTATCCTATCCTATCCTCTATCCTATCCTATCCTCTATCCTATCCTATCCTCTATCCTATCCTATCCTCTATCCTATCCTATCCTCTATCCTATCCTATCCTATCCTCTATCCTATCCTATCCTCTATCCTATCCTATCCTGTATCCTATCCTATCCTTTATCCGATCCTATCTTCTATCCTATCCTATCCTCTATCCTATACTATCCTCTACCTTATCCTATCCTCTATCCTATCCAATTACCTATCCTATCCTCTATTATATCCTTTCCTCTATCCTATCCTATCCTCTATCCGATTCTCTATCCTACCCTCTATCCTATCCTCTATCCTATTCTCTATCCTATCCTATCCTCTATCCTATCCTATCCTCTATCCTATCCTATCCTCTATCCTATCCTATCCTCTATCCTATCCTATCCTCTATCCTATCCTATCCTCTATCCTATCCTATCCTCTATCCTATCCTATCCTCTATCCTATCCTATCCTCTATCCTATCCTATCCTCTATCCTATCCTACCCTCTTTCCTATCCTATCCTCTATCCTATCGTATCCTCTATTCTATCCTATCCTCTATCCGATCCTCTATCCTATCCTATCCTCTATCCTATCCTATCCTCTATCCTATCCTATCCTTTATCCGATCCTATCTTCTATCCTATCCTATCCTCTATCCTATACTATCCTCTACCTTATCCTATCCTCTATCCTATCCAATTACCTATCCTATCCTCTATTATATCCTTTCCTCTATCCTATCCTATCCTCTATCCGATCCTCTATCCTACCCTCTATCCTATCCTCTATCCTATCCTCTATCCTATCCTCTATCCTATCCTATCCTCTATCCTATCCTATCCTCTATCCTATCCTATCCTCTATCCTATCCTATCCTCTATCCTATCCTATCCTCTATCCTATCCTATCCTCTATCCTATCCTATCCTCTATCCTATCCTATCCTCTATCCTATCCTATCCTCTATCCTATCCTATCCTCTATCCTATCCTATCCTCTATCCTATCCTATCCTCTATCCTATCCTATCCTCTATCCTATCATATCCTCTATCCTATTATATCCTCTATCCTATCCTATCCTCTACCTTATCCTATACTCTATCCTATCCAATTACCTATCCTATCCTCTATCCTATCCTATCCTCTATCCTATCCTATCCTCTATCCTATCCTATCCTCTATCCTATCCTATCCTCTATCCTATCCTATCCTCTATCCTATACTATCCTCTATCCTATCCTCTATCCTATCCTATCCTCTATCCTATCCTATCCTCTATCCTATCCTATCCTCTATCCTATCCTATCCTCTATCCTATTCTATCCTCTATCCTATCCTATCCTCTATCCTATCCTATCCTCTATCCTATCCTATCCTCTATCCTATCCTATCCTCTATCCTATCCTATCCTCTATCCTATCCTATCCTCTATCCTATCCTATCCTCTATCCTATCCTATCCTCTATCCTATCCTATCCTCTATCCTATCCTATCCTCTATCCTATCCTATCCTCTATCCGATCCTCTATCCTATCCTATCCTCTATCCTATCCTATCCTCTATCCTATCCTATCCTCTATCCTATCCTATCCTCTATCCTATCCTATCCTCTATCCTATCCTAACCTCTATCCTATCCTATCCTCTATCCTATCCTATCCTCTATCCTATCCTATCCTATCCTCTATCCTATCCTATCCTCTATCCTATCCTATCCTCTATCCTATCCTATCCTCTATTCTATCCTATCCTCCATCCTATCCTATCCTCTATCCTATCCTATCCTCTATCCGATCCTCTATCCTATCCTATTCTCTATCCTATCCTATCCTCTATCCTATTCTATCCTCTATCCTATCCTATCCTCTAACCTATCCTATCCTCTATCCTATCCTATCCTCTATCCTATCCTATCCTCTATCCTATCCTACCCTCTTTCCTATCCCATCCTCTATCCTATCCTATCCTCTATCCTATCCTATCCTCTATCCTATCCTTTCCTCAATCCTATTATATCCTCTATCCTATCCTATCCTCAATCCTATCCTATCCTCTATCCTATCCTATCCTCTATCCTATCCTATCCTCTATCCTATCCTATCCTCTATCCTATCCTCTATCCTATCCTATCCTCTATCCTATCCTATCCTCTATCCTATCCTATCCTCTATCCTATCCTATGCTTTATCCTATCCTATCCTCTATCCTATCCTATCCTCTATCCTATCCTATCCTTTATCCTATTATATCCTCTATCCTATCCTATCATCTACCTTATCCTATACTCTATTCTATCCAATTACCTATCCTATCCTCTATCCTATCCTATCCTCTATCCTATCCTATCCTCTATCCTATCCTATCCTCTATCCTATCCTATCCTCTATCCTATCCTCTATCCTATCCTATCCTCTATCCTATCCTATCCTATCCTCTATCCTATCCTATCCTCTATCCTATCCTAACCTCTATCCTATCCTATCCTCTATCCTATCCTACCCTCTTTCCTATCCTATCCTCTATCCTATCGTATCCTCTATTCTATCCTATCCTCTATCCGATCCTCTATCCTATCCTATCCTCTATCCTATCCTATCCTCTATCCTATCCTATCCTTTATCCGATCCTATCTTCTATCCTATCCTATCCTCTATCCTATACTATCCTCTACCTTATCCTATCCTCTATCCTATCCAATTACCTATCCTATCCTCTATTATATCCTTTCCTCTATCCTATCCTATCCTCTATCCGATCCTCTATCCTACCCTCTATCCTATCCTCTATCCTATCCTCTATCCTATCCTCTATCCTATCCTATCCTCTATCCTATCCTATCCTCTATCCTATCCTATCCTCTATCCTATCCTATCCTCTATCCTATCCTCTATCCTATCCTATCCTCTATCGTATCCTATCCTCTATCCTATCCTATCCTCTATCCTATCCTATCCTCTATCCTATCCTATCCTCTATCCTATCCTATCCTCTATCCTATCCTATCCTCTATCCTATCCTATCCTCTATCCTATCATATCCTCTATCCTATTATATCCTCTATCCTATCCTATCCTCTACCTTATCCTATACTCTATCCTATCCAATTACCTATCCTATCCTCTATCCTATCCTATCCTCTATCCTATCCTATCGTCTATCCTATCCTATCCTCTATCCTATCCTATCCTCCATCCTATCCTATCCTCTATCCTATCCTATCCTCTATCCTATACTATCCCCTATCCTATCCTCTATCCTATCCTATCCTCTATCCTATCCTATCCTCTATCCTATCCTATCCTCTATCCTATCCTATCCTCTATCTTATCCGATCCTCTATCCTATCCTATCCTCTATCCTATCCTATCCTCTATCCTATCCTATCCTCTATCCTATCCTATCCTCTATCTTATCCTATCCTCTATCCTATCCTATCCTCTATCCTATCCTATCCTCTATCCGATCCTCTATCCTACCCTCTATCCTATCCTCTATCCTATCCTATCCTCTATCCTATCCTCTATCCTATCCTATCCTCTATCCTATCCTATCCTCTATCCTATCCTATCCTCTATAATATCCTCTATCCTATCCTATCCTCTATCCTATCCTATCCTCTATCCTATCCTATCCTCTATCCTATCCTATCCTCTATCCTATCCTATCCTCCATCCTATCCTATCCTCTATCCTATCCTATCCTCTATCCTATCATATCCTCTATCCTATTATATCCTCTATCCTATCCTATCCTCTACCTTATCCTATACTCTATCCTATCCAATTACCTATCCTATCCTCTATCCTATCCTATCCTCTATCCTATCCTATCCTCTATCCTATCCTATCCTCTATCCTATCCTATCCTCTATCCTATCCTCTATCCTATCCTCTATCCTATCCTCTATCCAATCCTATCCTCTATTCTATCCTATCCTCTATCCTATCCTATCCTCTATCCTATTCTATCCTATACTTTTTCCTATCCTATCCTCTGTCCTATCCTATCCTCTATTCTATCCTATCCTCTATCCTATACTATCCTCTATCCTATCCTATCCTCTATCCTATCCTATCCTCTATCCGATCCTCTATCCTATCCTATCCTCTATCCTATCCTATCCTCTATCCTATCCTATCCTCTATCCTATCCTATCCTCTATCCTATCCTAACCTCTATCCTATCCTATCCTCTATCCTATCCTATCCTCTATCCTATCCTATCCTGTATCCTATCCTATCCTCTATCCTATCCTATCCTCTATCCTATCCTATCCTCTATCCTATCCTATCCTCTATCCTATCCTATCCTCTATCCTATCCTATCCTCGATTCTATCCTATCCTCCATCCTATCCTATCCTCTATCCTATCCTATCCTCTATCCGATCCTCTATCCTATCCTATTCTCTACCCTATCCTATCCTCTATCCTATTCTATCCTCTATCCTATCCTATCCTCTAACCTATCCTATCCTCTATCCTATCCTATCCTCTATCCTATCCTATCCTCTATCCTATCCTACCCTCTTTCCTATCCCATCCTCTATCCTATCCTATCCTCTATCCTATCCTATCCTCTATCCTATCCTTTCCTCAATCCTATTATATCCTCTATCCTATCCTATCCTCAATCCTATCCTATCCTCTATCCTATCCTATCCTCTATCCTATCCTATCCTCTATCCTATCCTATCCTCTATCCTATCCTATCCTCTATCCTATCCTATCCTCTATCCTATCCTCTATCCTATCCTATCCTCTATCCTATCCTATCCTCTATCCTATCCTATCCTTTATCCGATCCTATCCTCTATCCTATCCTATCCTCTATCCTATACTATCCTCTACCTTATCCTATCCTCTATCCTATCCAATTACCTATCCTATCCTCTATTATATCCTTTCCTCTATCCTATCCTATCCTCTATCCGATCCTCTATCCTACCCTCTATCCTATCCTCTATCCTATCCTCTATCCTATCCTCTATCCTATCCTATCCTCTATCCTATCCAATCCTATCCTCTATCCTATCCTATCCTATCCTCTATCATATCCTATCCTCTATCCTATCCTATCCTCTATCCTATCCTCTATCCTGTCCTCTATCCTATCCTCTAACCTATCCTCTATCCTATCCTATCCTCTATCCTATCCTATCCTCTATTCTATCCTATCCTCTATCATATACTATCCTCTATCCTATCCTATCCTCTATCCTATCCTATCCTCTATTCTATCCTATTCTCTATCATATACTATCCTCTATCCTATCCTATCCTCTATCCTATCCTATCTTCTATCCTATCCTCTATCCTATCCTATCCTCTATCCTATCCTATCCTCTATCCTATCGTCTATCCTATCCTATCCTCTATCCTATCCTATCCTCTATCCTATCCTCTATCCTATCCTATCCTCTATCCTATCCTATCCTCTATCCTATCCTATCCTCTATCCTATCCTATCCTCTATCCTATCCTCTATCCTATCCTCTATCCTATCCTCTATCCTATCCTCTATCCAATCCTATCCTCTATTCTATCCTATCCTCTATCCTATCCTATCCTCTATCCTATCCTATCCTATACTTTTTCCTATCCTATCCTCTATCCTATCCTATCCTCTATCCTATCCTATCCTCTATTCTATCCTATCCTCTATCCAATCCTATCCTCTATTCTATCCTATCCTCTATCCTATCCTATCCTCTATCCTATCCTATCCTATCCTTTTTCCTATCCTATCCTCTATCCTATCCTATCCTCTATTCTATCCTATCCTCTATCCTATACTATCCTCTATCCTATCCTATCCTCTATCCTATCCTCTATTCTATCCTATCCTCTATCCTATCCTATCCTCTTTCCTATCCTATCCTCTATCCTATCCTATCCTCTATCCTATCCTATCCTCTATTCTATCCTATCCTCTATCCTATACTATCCTCTATCCTATCCTATCCTCTATCCTATCCTATCCTCTATCCTATCCTATCCTCTATTCTATCCTATCCTCCATCCTATCCTATCCTCTATCCTAGCCTATCCTCTATCCGATCCTGTATCCTATCCTATCGTCTATCCTATCCTATCCTCTATCCTATCCTATCCTCTATCCTATCCTCTATCCTATCCTATCCTCTATCCTATCCTATCCTCTATCCTATCCTATCCTCTATCCTATCCTATCCTCTATCCTATCCTATCCTCTATCCTATCCTATCCTCTATCCTATTATATCCTCTATCCTATCCTATCCTCTACCTTATCCTATACTCTATCCTATCCAATTACATATCCTATCCTCTATCCTATCCTATCCTCTATCCTATCCTATCCTCTATCCTATCCTATCCTCTATCCTATCCTATCCTCTATCCTATCCTATCCTCTACCCTATACTATCCTCTATCCTATCCTCTATCCTATCCTATCCTCTATCCTATCCTATCCTATCCTCTATCCTATCCTATCCTTTATCCTATACTATCCTCTATCCTATCCTATCCTCTATTCTATGCTATCCTCTATCCTATACTATCCTCTATCCTATCCTATCCTCTATCCTATCCTATCCTCTATCCTATCCTATCCTCTATCCTATCCTATCCTCTATCCTATCCTATCCTCTATCCTATCCTATCCTCTATCCTATCCTATCCTCTATCCTATCCTCTATCCTATCCTCTATCCTATCCTCTATCCTATCCTCTATCCAATCCTATCCTCTATTCTATCCTATCCTCTATCCTATCCTATCCTCTATCCTATCCTATCCTATACTTTTTCCTATCCTATCCTCTAACCTATCCTATCCTCTATCCTATCCTATCCTCTATCCTATCCTATCCTCTATCCTATCCTATCCTCTATCCTATCCTCTATCCTATCCTCTATCCTATCCTCTATCCTATCCTCTATCCTATCCTCTATCCAATCCTATCCTCTATTCTATCCTATCCTCTATCCTATCCTATCCTCTATCCTATCCTCTCCTATACTTTTTCCTATCCTATCCTCTATCCTATCCTATCCTCTATCCTATCCTATCCTCTATTCTATCCTATCCTCTATCCAATCCTATCCTCTATTCTATCCTATCCTCTATCCTATCCTATCCTCTATCTTATCCTATCCTTTTTCCTATCCTATCCTCTATCCTATCCTATCCTCTATTCTATCCTATCCTCTATCCTATACTATCCTCTATCCTATCCTATCCTCTATCCTATCCTCTATTCTATCCTATCCTCTATCCTATCCTATCCTCTTTCCTATCCTATCCTCTATCCTATCCTATCCTCTATCCTATCCTTTCCTCAATCCTATTATATCCTCTATCCTATCCTATCCTATCCTCTATCCTATCCTATCCTCTATCCTATCCTATCCTCTATCCTATCCTATCCTCTATCCTATCCTATCCTCTATCCTATCCTATCCTCTATCCTATCCTATCCTCTATCCTATCCTATCCTCTATCCTACCCTATCCTCTATCCTATCCTATCCTCAATCCTATCCTATCCTCTATCCTATCCTCTATCCTATCCTCTATCCTATCCTCTATCCTATCCTCTATCCAATCCTATCCTCTATTCTATCCTATCCTCTATCCTATCCTATCCTCTATCCTATCCTCTATCCTATCCTCTATCCTATCCTCTAACCTATCCTCTATCCTATCCTATCCTCTATCCTATCCTATCCTTTATCCTATCCTACCCTCTTTCCTATCCTATCCTCTATCCTATCGTATCCTCTATTCTATCCTATCCTCTATCCGATCCTCTATCCTATCCTATCCTCTATCCTATCCTATCCTCTATCCTATCCTATCCTTTATCCGATCCTATCTTCTATCCTATCCTATCCTCTATCCTATACTATCCTCTACCTTATCCTATCCTCTATCCTATCCAATTACCTATCCTATCCTCTATTATATCCTTTCCTCTATCCTATCCTATCCTCTATCCGATCCTCTATCCTACCCTCTATCCTATCCTCTATCCTATCCTCTATCCTATCCTATCCTCTATCCTATCCTATCCTCTATCCTATCCTATCCTCTATCCTATCCTATCCTCTATCCTATCCTATCCTCTATCCTATCCTATCCTCTATCCTATCCTCTATCCTATCCTCTATCCTATCCTATCCTCTATCCTATCCTATCCTCTATCCTATCCTATCCTCTATCCTATCCTATCCTCTATCCTATCCTATCCTCTATCCTATCCTATCCTCTATCCTATCCTATCCTCTATCCTATCATATCCTCTATCCTATTATATCCTCTATCCTATCCTATCCTCTATCCTATCCTATCCTCTATCCTATCCTATCCTCTATCCTATCCTATCCTCTATCCTATCCTATCCTCTATCCTATCCTATCCTCTATCCTATCCTATCCTCTATCCTATCCTATCCTCTATCCTATCCTATCCTCTATCCTATCCTATCCTCTATCCTATCCTATCCTCTATCCTATCCTATCCTCTATCCTATCCTACCCTGTTTCCTATCCTATCCTCTATCCTATCGTATCCTCTATTCTATCCTATCCTCTATCCGATCCTCTATCCTATCCTATCCTCTATCCTATCCTATCCTCTATCCTATCCTATCCTTTATCCGATCCTATCCTCTATCCTATCCTATCCTCTATCCTATCCTATCCTATCCTCTATCCTATCCTATCCTATCCTCTATCCTATCCTATCCTTTATCCTATCCTATCCTCTATTCTATCCTATCCTCTATCATATACTATCCTCTATCCTATCCTATCCTCTATCCTATCCTATCTTCTATCCGATCCTCTATCCTATCCTACCCTCTATCCTATCCTATCCTCTATCCTATCCTCTATCCTATCCTATCCTCTATCCTATCCTATCCTATCCTCTATCCTATCCTATCCTCTATCCTATCCTATCCTCTATCCTATCCTATCCTCTATCCTATCCTATCCTCTATTCCTATCCTATCCTCTATCCTATCCTATCCTCTATCCTATCCTATCCTCTATCCTATCCTATCCTCTATCCTATCCTATCCTCTATCCTATCCTATCCTCTATCCTATCCTATCCTCTATCCTATCCTATCCTCTATCCTATCCTATCCTCTATCCTATCCTATCCTCTATCCTATCCTATCCTCTATCCTATCCTATCCTCTATCC
>NW_027489596.1:0-33440 GCF_050948215.1 Halictus rubicundus
TTCTATATTCTAATAATGTTATGGTATATTCTGGCATATTCTGCTATATTCTCGTATATTCTATTATATTCTGGTATATTCTAGTATATTTTGGTATATTCTCGTATATTCTTCTATATTCTAGTAATATTATGGTATATTCTGGTATATTCTGGAATATTCGGCTATATTCTTGTATATTCTGGTATATTCTGGTATATTCTGGTATATTCTAGTAATATTATGGTATATTTTGGTATATTCTGGAATATTCTGCTATATTCTCGTATATTCTAGTATATTCTGCTATATTCTCGTATATTCTCCTATATTCTAGTATATTCTGGTATATTCTGTTACATTGTAGTATATTCAGGTATATTCTCGTATATTCTTCTATATTCTAGTAATATTCTCGTATATTCTAGTATATTCTAGTACATTCAGGTATATTCTCGTATATTCTTCTATATTCTAGTAATATTATGGTATATTCTGCTATATTCTAGTATATCCTGGTATATTCTCGTATACTCTTCTATATTCTAATAATATAATGGTATATTATGGTATATTCAAGTATATTCTGGTATATTCTGGTATATTCTCCTATATTCTAGTATATTCAGGTATATAATCGTACATTCTCCTATATTCTAGTAATATTATGGTATATTCTGGAATAGTCTGCTATATTCTCATATATTTTAGTATATTCTGCTATATTCTAGTATATTCTGGTATATTCTCGTATATTCTTCTATATTCTAGTAATATTCTCGTATATTCTAGTATATTCTAGTACATTCAGGTATATTCTCGTATATTCTTCTATATTCTAGTAATATTATGGTATATTCTGGTATATTCTGGAATATTCGGCTATATTCTTGTATATTCTTGTATATTCTGGTATATTCTGGTATATTCTCGAATATTCTTCTATATTCTAGTAATATTATGGTATATTCTCCTATATTCTAGTAATATTATCGTATATACTCGTATATTCTTCTATATTCGAGTAATATTATGGTATATTCTGGAATATTCTGGTATATTATGCTATATTCTAGTATATTCTGGTATATTCTCGTATATTCTTCTATATTCGAGTAATATTATGGTATATTCTGGTATATTCAAGTATATTCTTCTATATTCGAGTAATATTATGGTATATTCTGGTATATTCAAGTATATTCTGGTATATTCTGGTATATTCTAGTATATTCAGGTATATTCAGGTATATTCTCGAATATTCTTCTATATTCGAGTAATATTATGGTATATTCTGGTATATTCTGGTATATTCTACTATATTCTAGTAATATTATGGTATATTCTTCTATATTCTAGTAATATTATGGTATATTCTGGTATATTCTACTATATTCTAGTAATATTATGGTATATTCTGGTATATTCAAGTATATTCTGGTATATTCTGCTACATTCTAGTATATTCAGGTATATTCAGGTATATTCTGGTATATTCTTCTATATTCTAGTAATATTATGGTATATTCTGGATATATTCTTCTATATTCTAGTAATATTATGCTATATTCTGGTATATTCTTCTATATTCTAGTAATATTATGGTATATTCTCGTATATTCTTCCATATTCGAGTAATATTATGGTATATTCTGGTATATTCAAGTATATTCTGGTATATGCTGCAATATTCTAGTATATTCTCGAATATTCTTCTATATTCTAGTAATAGTATGGTATATTCTCATATATTCTAGTAATATTATCGTATATACTCGTATATTCTTCTATATTCGAGTAATATTATGGTATATTCTGGTATATTCTGGTACATTCTGCTATATTCTAGTATATTCTGCTATATTCTAGTATATTCTGGTATATTCTCGTATATTCTTCTATATTGTAGTAATATTATGGTATATTCTGGTATATTCTTCTATATTCTAGTAATATTATGGTATATTTTGTTATATTCTTCTATATTCTAGTAATATTATGGTATATACTCATATATTCTTCTATATTCTAGTAATATTATGATATATTCTGGAATATTCTGGTATATTATGGTATATTCTAGTATATTCTGGTATATTCTCGTATATTCTTCTATATTCTAGTAATATTATGGTATATTCTGCTATATTCTGCTATATTCTAGTATATTCTGGTATATTCTCGTATGTTCATCAATATTCGAGTAATATTATGGTATATTCTGGTATAATCTGGTATATTCTCGGATATTCTTCTATATTCTAGTAATATTATGGTATATTCTGGTGTATTCTGGAATATTCGGCTATATTCTTGTATATTCTGGTATATTCTGGTATATTCTGGTATATTCTAGTAATATTATAGTATATTCTGGTATATTCTGGTATATTCTGGTATATTCTAGTAATATTATAGTATATTTTGGTATATTCTGGAATATTCGGCTATATTCTCGTATACTCTTCTATATTCTAGTAATATTATGGTAAGTTCTGGCATATTCTGCTATATTCTAGTATATTCAGGTATATTCTCGTATTTTCTTCTATATTCTAGTAATGTTATTGTATATTCTCGCATATTCTGCTATATTCTCGTATATTCTGTTATATTCTGCTATATTCTAGTATATTTTGGTATATTCTCGTATATTCTTCTATATTCCAGTAATATTATGGTATATTCTGGTATATTCTGGAATATTCGGCTATATTCTTGTATATTCTGGTATATTCTGGTATATTCTGGTATATTCTAGTAATATTATGGTATATTTTGGTATATTCTGGAATATTCTGCTATATTCTCGTATATTCTAGTATATTCTGCTATATTCTCGTATATTCTGCTATATTCTAGTATATTCAGGTATATTCTCGTATATTCTTCTACATTCTAGTAATATTATGGTATATTCTCGTATATTCTTCCATATTCGAGTAATATTATGGTATATTCTGGTATAATCTGGTATATTCTCGTATATTCTTCTATATTCTAGTAATATTATGGTATATTCTGGTGTATTCTGGAATATTCGGCTATATTCTTGTATATTCTGGTATATTCTGGTATATTCTGGTATATTCTAGTAATATTATAGTATATTCTGGTATATTCTGGTATATTCTGGTATATTCTAGTAATATTATAGTATATTTTGGTATATTCTGGAATATTCGGCTATATTCTCGTATACTCTTCTATATTCTAGTAATATTATGGTAAGTTCTGGCATATTCTGCTATATTCTAGTATATTCAGGTATATTCTCGTATTTTCTTCTATATTCTAGTAATGTTATTGTATATTCTGGCATATTCTGCTATATTCTCGTATATTCTGTTATATTCTGCTATATTCTAGTATATTTTGGTATATTCTCGTATATTCTTCTATATTCCAGTAATATTATGGTATATTCTGGTATATTCTGGAATATTCGGCTATATTCTTGTATATTCTGGTATATTCTGGTATATTCTGGTATATTCTAGTAATATTATGGTATATTTTGGTATATTCTGGAATATTCTGCTATATTCTCGTATATTCTAGTATATTCTGCTATATTCTCGTATATTCTGCTATATTCTAGTATATTCAGGTATATTCTCGTATATTCTTCTATATTCTAGTAATATTATGGTATATTCTCCTATATTCTAGTAATATTATCGTATATACTCGTATATTCTTCTATATTCGAGTAATATTCTTCTATATTCGAGTAATATTCTTCTATATTCGAGTAATATTCTTCTATATTCGAGTAATATTATGGTATATTCTGGTATATTCTGGTATATTCTAGTATATTCAGGTATATTCAGGTATATTCTCGTATATTCTTCTATATTCGAGTAATATTATGGTATATTCTGGTATATTCAAGTATATTCTGCTATATTCTGCTATATTCTAGTATATTCTGGTATATTCTCGTATATTCTTCTATATTCTAGTAATATTATGTTATATTCTGGTATATTCTCGTATATTCTTCTATATTCTACTAATATTCTCGTATATTCTGCTATATTCTAGTATATTCTGGTATATTCTCGTATATTCTTCTATATTCTAGTAATATTATGGTATATTCTGGTATATTCTGGTATATTCTGCTATATTATAGTATATTCAGGTATATAATCGTACATTCTTCTATATTCTAGTAATATTATGGTATATTCTGGTATATTCTGGTATATTCTCGTATATTCTTCTATATTCTACTAATATTCTCGTATATTCTAGTATATTCTAGTACATTCAGGTATATTCTCGTATATTCTTCTATATTCTAGTAATATTATGGTATATTCTGGTATATTCTGGAATATTCGGCTATATTCTTGTATATTCTGGTATATTCTGGTATATTCTGGTATATTCTAGTAATATTATGGTATATTTTGGTATATTCTGGTATATTCAAGTATATTCTGGTCTATTCAAGTATATTCT
Source organism: Halictus rubicundus (assembly GCF_050948215.1). Lineage (NCBI taxonomy): Eukaryota > Metazoa > Arthropoda > Insecta > Hymenoptera > Halictidae > Halictus > Halictus rubicundus. The sequence continues at coordinate 4,454 of NW_027489596.1, forward strand.
GGTATATTCTGCTATATTCTAGTATATTCTAGTATATTCAGGTATATTCTCGTATATTCTGGTATATTCTCGTATATTCTTCTATATTCGAGTAATATTATGGTATATTCTGGTATATTCAAGTATATTCTTCTATATTCGAGTAATATTATGGTATATTCTGGTATATTCAAGTATATTCTGGTATATTCTGGTATATTCTAGTATATTCAGCTATATTCTCGTATTTTCTTCTATATTCTAATAATGTTATGGTATATTCTGGCATATTCTGCTATATTCTCGTATATTCTATTATATTCTGCTATATTCTAGTATATTTTGGTATATTCTCGTATATTCTTCTATATTCTAGTAATATTATGGTATATTCTGGTATATTCTGGAATATTCGGCTATATTCTTGTATATTCTGGTATATTCTGGTATATTCTAGTAATATTATGTTATATTTTGGTATATTCTGGAATATTCGACTATATTCTCGTATATTCTTCTATATTCTAGTAATATTATGGTATATTCTGGAATATTCTGCTATATTCTCATATATTCTAGTATATTCTGCTATATTCTAGTATATTCTGGTATATTCTCGTATATTCTTCTATATTCTAGTAATATTCTCGTATATTCTAGTATATTCTAGTACATTCAGGTATATTCTCGTATTTTCTTCTATATTCTAGTAATATTATGGTATATTCTGGTATATTCTGGAATATTCGGCTATATTCTTGTATATTCTTGTATTATCTGGTATATTCTGGTATATTCTCGTATGTTCATCTATCTTCGAGTAATATTATGGTATATTCTGGTATATTCAAGTATATTCTGGTATATTCTGGTATATTCTGCTATATTCTAGTATATTCTGGTATATTCTCGAATATTCTTCTATATTCTAGTAATATTATGGTATATTCTCCTATATTCTAGTAATATTATCGTATATACTCGTATATTCTTCTATATTCGAGTAATATTATGGTATATTCTGGTATATTCTGGTATATTCTGCTATATTCTAGTATATTCGGCTATATTCTAGTATATTCTGGTATATTCTCGTATATTCTTCTATATTGTAGTAATATTATGGTATATTCTGGTATATTCTTCTATATTCTAGTAATATTATGGTATATTCTGGTATATTCTTCTATATTCTAGTAATATTATGGTATATTCTCATATATTCTTCTATATTCTAGTAATATTATGGTATATTCTGGAATATTCTGGTATATTATGCTATATTCTAGTATATTCTGGTATATTCTCGTATATTCTTCTATATTCGAGTAATATTATGGTATATTCTGGCATATTCAAGTATATTCTTCTATATTCGAGTAATATTATGGTATATTCTGGTATATTCAAGTATATTCTGGTATATTCTGGTATATTCTAGTATATTCAGGTATATTCAGGTATATTCTCGTATATTCTTCTATATTCCAGTAATATTATGGTATATTCTGGTATATTCTGGAATATTCGGCTATATTCTTGTATATTCTGGTATATTCTGGTATATTCTGGTATATTCTAGTAATATTATGGTATATTTTGGTATATTCTGGAATATTCTGCTATATTCTCGTATATTCTAGTATATTCTGCTATATTCTCGTATATTCTGCTATATTCTAGTATATTCAGGTATATTCTCGTATATTCTTCTACATTCTAGTAATATTATGGTATATTCTCCTATATTCTAGTAATATTATCGTATATACTCGTATATTCTTCTATATTCGAGTAATATTCTTCTATATTCGAGTAATATTCTTCTATATTCGAGTAATATTCTTCTATATTCGAGTAATATTATGGTATATTCTGGTATATTCTGGTATATTCTAGTATATTCAGGTATATTCAGGTATATTCTCGTATATTCTTCTATATTCGAGTAATATTATGGTATATTCTGGTATATTCAAGTATATTCTGCTATATTCTGCTATATTCTAGTATATTCTGGTATATTCTCGTATATTCTTCTATATTCTAGTAATATTATGTTATATTCTGGTATATTCTCGTATATTCTTCTATATTCTACTAATATTCTCGTATATTCTGCTATATTCTAGTATATTCTGGTATATTCTCGTATATTCTTCTATATTCTAGTAATATTATGGTATATTCTGGTATATTCTGGTATATTCTGCTATATTATAGTATATTCAGGTATATAATCGTACATTCTTCTATATTCTAGTAATATTATGGTATATTCTGGTATATTCTGGTATATTCTCGTATATTCTTCTATATTCTACTAATATTCTCGTATATTCTAGTATATTCTAGTACATTCAGGTATATTCTCGTATATTCTTCTATATTCTAGTAATATTATGGTATATTCTGGTATATTCTGGAATAATCGGCTATATTCTTGTATATTCTGGTATATTCTGGTATATTCTGGTATATTCTAGTAATATTATGGTATATTTTGGTATATTCTGGTATATTCAAGTATATTCTGGTCTATTCAAGTATATTCTGGTATATTCTGCTATATTCTAGTATATTCTAGTATATTCAGGTATATTCTCGTATATTCTGGTATATTCTCGTATATTCTTCTATATTCGAGTAATATTATGGTATATTCTGGTATATTCAAGTATATTCTTCTATATTCGAGTAATATTATGGTATATTCTGGTATATTCAAGTATATTCTGGTATATTCTGGTATATTCTAGTATATTCAGCTATATTCTCGTATTTTCTTCTATATTCTAATAATGTTATGGTATATTCTGGCATATTCTGCTATATTCTCGTATATTCTATTATATTCTGCTATATTCTAGTATATTTTGGTATATTCTCGTATATTCTTCTATATTCTAGTAATATTATGGTATATTCTGGTATATTCTGGAATATTCGGCTATATTCTTGTATATTCTGGTATATTCTGGTATATTCTAGTAATATTATGTTATATTTTGGTATATTCTGGAATATTCGACTATATTCTCGTATATTCTTCTATATTCTAGTAATATTATGGTATATTCTGCTATATTCTAGTATATCCTGGTATATTCTCGTATACTCTTCTATATTCTAATAATATAATGGTATATTCTGGTATATTCTGGTACATTGTCGCATATTCTAGTATATTCTGCTATATTCTTGTATATTCTGGTATATTCTCGTATATTGTTCTATATTCTAGTAATATAATGGTATATTCCGGTATATTCTCGCATATTGTCGCATATTCTAGTATATTCTGCTATATTCTTGTATATTCTGGTATATTATGGTATATTATGGTATATTCAAGTATATTCTGGTATATTCTGGTATATTCTGCTATATTCTAGTATATTCAGGTATATAATCGTACATTCTCCTATATTCTAGTAATATTATGGTATATTCTGGAATATTCTGCTATATTCTCATATATTCTAGTATATTCTGCTATATTCTAGTATATTCTGGTATATTCTCGTATATTCTTCTATATTCTAGTAATATTCTCGTATATTCTAGTATATTCTAGTACATTCAGGTATATTCTCGTATATTCTTCTATATTCTAGTAATATTATGGTATATTCTGGTATATTCTGGAATATTCGGCTATATTCTTGTATATTCTTGTATTATCTGGTATATTCTGGTATATTCTCGTATGTTCATCTATCTTCGAGTAATATTATGGTATATTCTGGTATATTCAAGTATATTCTGGTATATTCTGGTATATTCTGCTATATTCTAGTATATTCTGGTATATTCTCGAATATTCTTCTATATTCTAGTAATATTATGGTATATTCTCCTATATTCTAGTAATATTATCGTATATACTCGTATATTCTTCTATATTCGAGTAATATTATGGTATATTCTGGTATATTCTGGTATATTCTGCTATATTCTAGTATATTCGGCTATATTCTAGTATATTCTGGTATATTCTCGTATATTCTTCTATATTGTAGTAATATTATGGTATATTCTGGTATATTCTTCTATATTCTAGTAATATTATGGTATATTCTGGTATATTCTTCTATATTCTAGTAATATTATGGTATATTCTCATATATTCTTCTATATTCTAGTAATATTATGGTATATTCTGGAATATTCTGGTATATTATGCTATATTCTAGTATATTCTGGTATATTCTCGTATATTCTTCTATATTCGAGTAATATTATGGTATATTCTGGCATATTCAAGTATATTCTTCTATATTCGAGTAATATTATGGTATATTCTGGTATATTCAGGTATATTCTGGTATATTCTGGTATATTCTAGTATATTCAGGTATATTCAGGTATATTCTCGTATATTCTTCTATATTCGAGTAATATTATGGTATATTCTGGTATATTCTGGTATATTCTACTATATTTTAGTAATATTATGGTATATTCTGGTATATTCAAGTATATTCTGGTATATTCTGCTACATTCTAGTATATTCAGGTATATTCAGGTATATTCTGGTATATTCTTCTATATTCTAGTAATATTATGGAATATTGTGGTATATTCTTATATATTCTAGTAATATTATGCTATATTCTGGTATATTCTTCTATATTCTAGTAATATTATGGTATATTCTCGTATATTCTTCCATATTCGAGTAATATTATGGTATATTCTGGTATATTCAAGTATATTCTGGTATATGCTGCAATATTCTAGTATATTCTCGAATATTCTTCTATATTCTAGTAATAGTATGGTATATTCTCATATATTCTAGTAATATTATCGTATATACTCGTAGATTCTTCTATATTCGAGTAATATTATGGTATATTCTGATATATTCTGGTATATTCTGCTATATTCTAGTATATTCTGCTATATTCTAGTATATTCTGGTATATTCTCGTATATTCTTCTATATTGTAGTAATATTATGGTATATTCTGGTATATTCTTCTATATTCTAGTAATATTATGGTATATTCTGTTATATTCTTCTATATTCTAGTAATATTATGGTATATTCTCATATATTCTTCTATATTCTAGTAATATTATTGTATATTCTGGAATATTCTGGTATATTATGGTATATTCTAGTATATTCTGGTATATTCTCGTATATTCTTCTATATTCGAGTAATATTATGGTATATTCTGGTATATTCAAGTATATTCTTCTATATTCGAGTAATATTATGGTATATTCGAGTAATATTATGGTATATTCTGGTATATTCAAGTATATTCTGGTATATTCTGGTATATTCTAGTATATTCAGGTATATTCAGGTATATTCTCGAATATTCTTCTATATTCTAGTAATATTATGGTATATTCTGGTGTATTCTGGAATATTCGGCTATATTCTTGTATATTCTGGTATATTCTGGTATATTCTGGTATATTCTAGTAATATTATGGTATATTTTGGTATATTCTGGAATATTCGGCTATATTCTCGTATATTCTTCTATATTCTAATAATATAATGGTATATTCTGGTATATTCTGGTACATTGTCGCATATTCTAGTATATTCTGCTATATTCTTGTATATTCTGGTATATTCTGGTATATTCTCGTATGTTCATCTATATTCGAGTAATATTATGGTATATTCTGGTATATTCAAGTATATTCTGGTATATTCTCGTATATTCTTCTATATTCTAGTAATATTATGGTATATTCTGGTATATTCTACTATATTCTAGTAATATTATGGTATATTCTGGTATATTCAAGTATATTCTGGTATATTCTGCTACATTCTAGTATATTCAGGTATATTCAGGTATATTCTGGTATATTCTTCTATATTCTAGTAATATTATGGTATATTCTGGTATATTCTTCTATATTCTAGTAATATTATGCTATATTCTGGTATATTCTTCTATATTTTAGTAATATTATGGTATATTCTCGTATATTCTTCCATATTCGAGTAATATTATGGTATATTCTGGTATATTCAAGTATATTCTGGTATATGCTGCAATATTCTAGTATATTCTCGAATATTCTTCTATATTCTAGTAATAGTATGGTATATTCTCATATATTCTAGTAATATTATCGTATATACTCGTATATTCTTCTATTCGAGTAATATTATGGTATATTCTGATATATTCTGGTATATTCTGCTATATTCTAGTATATTCTGCTATATTCTAGTATATTCTGGTATATTCTCGTATATTCTTCTATATTGTAGTAATATTATGGTATATTCTGGTATATTCTTCTATATTCTAGTAATATTATGGTATATTCTGTTATATTCTTCTATATTCTAGTAATATTATGGTATATTCTCATATATTCTTCTATATTCTAGTAATATTATTGTATATTCTGGAATATTCTGGTATATTATGGTATATTCTAGTATATTCTGGTATATTCTCGTATATTCTTCTATATTCGAGTAATATTATGGTATATTCTGGTATATTCAAGTATATTCTTCTATATTCGAGTAATATTATGGTATATTCGAGTAATATTATGGTATATTCTGGTATATTCAAGTATATTCTGGTATATTCTGGTATATTCTAGTATATTCAGGTATATTCAGGTATATTCTCGAATATTCTTCTATATTCTAGTAATATTATGGTATATTCTGGTGTATTCTGGAATATTCGGCTATATTCTTGTATATTCTGGTATATTCTGGTATATTCTGGTATATTCTAGTAATATTATGGTATATTTTGGTATATTCTGGAATATTCGGCTATATTCTCGTATATTCTTCTATATTCTAATAATATAATGGTATATTCTGGTATATTCTGGTACATTGTCGCATATTCTAGTATATTCTGCTATATTCTTGTATATTCTGGTATATTCTGGTATATTCTCGTATGTTCATCTATATTCGAGTAATATTATGGTATATTCTGGTATATTCTGGTATATTCAAGTATATTCTGGTATATTCTCGTATATTCTTCTATATTCTAGTAATATTATGGTATATTCTGGTATATTCTACTATAATTCTAGTAATATTATGGTATATTTCTGGTATATTCAAGTATATTCTGGTATATTCTGCTACATTCTAGTATATTCAGGTATATTCAGGTATATTCTGGTATATTCTTCTATATTCTAGTAATATTATGGTATATTCTGGTATATTCTTCTATATTCTAGTAATATTATGCTATATTCTGGTATATTCTTCTATATTTTAGTAATATTATGGTATATTCTCGTATATTCTTCCATATTCGAGTAATATTATGGTATATTCTGGTATATTCAAGTATATTCTGGTATATGCTGCAATATTCTAGTATATTCTCGAATATTCTTCTATATTCTAGTAATAGTATGGTATATTCTCATATATTCTAGTAATATTATCGTATATACTCGTATATTCTTCTATATTCGAGTAATATTATGGTATATTCTGGTATATTCTGGTATATTCTGGTATATTCTGCTATATTCTAGTATATTCTGCTATATTCTAGTATATTCTGGTATATTCTCGTATATTCTTCTATATTGTAGTAACATTATGGTATATTCTGGTATATTCTTCTATATTCTAGTAATATTATGGTATATTCTGGAATATTCTGGTATATTCTGGTATATTCTAGTATATTCTGGTATATTCTCGTATATTCTTCTATATTCTAGTAATATTATGGTATATTCTGGTATATTCTGGAATATTCGGCTATATTCTCGTATATTCTAGTATATTCTGCTATATTCTAGTATATTCTGGTATATTCTCGTATATTCTTCTATATTCTAGTAATATTATGGTATATTCTGGTATATTCTGGTATATTCTGCTATATTCTAGTATATTCAAGTATATAATCGTACATTCTTCTATATTCTAGTAATATTATGGTATATTCTGGTATATTCTGGTATATTCTCGTATACTCTTCTATATTCTACTAATATTCTCGTATATTCTAGTATATTCTAGTACATTCAGGTATATTCTCGTATATTCTTCTATATTCTAGTAATATTATGCTATATTCTGGTATATTCTACTATATTCTAGTAATATTATGGTATATTCTGGTATATTCTCCTATATTCTAGTAATATTATGGAATATTCTGGTATATTCAAGTATATTCTGATATATTCTCCTATATTCTAGTATATTCAGGTATATTCTGGTATATTCTCGTATATTCTTCTATATTCTAGTAATATTATGGTATATTCTGGTATATTCAAGTATATTCTGGTATATGCTGCAATATTCTAGTATATTCTCGAATATTCTTCTATATTCTAGTAATATTATGGTATATTCTCCTATATTCTAGTAATATTATCGTATATACTCGTATATTCTTCTATATTCGAGTAATATTATGGTATATTCTGGTATATTCTGGTATATTCTGCTATATTCTAGTATATTCTGCTATATTCTAGTATATTCTGATATATTCTCGTATATTCTTCTATATTCTAGTAATATTATGGTATATTCTGGTATATTCTTCTATATTCTAGTAATATTATGGTATATTCTGGTATATTCTACTATATTCTAGTAATATTATGGTATATTCTGGTATATTCAAGTATATTCTGGTATATGCTGCAATATTCTAGTATATTCTCGAATATTCTTCTATATTCTAGTAATATTATGGTATATTCTCATATATTCTTCTATATTCTAGTAATATTATGGTATATTCTGGAATATTCTGGTATATTATGGTATATTCTAGTATATTCTGGTATATTCTCGTATATTCTTCTATATTCTAGTAATATTATTGTATATTCTGGTATATTCTGCTATATTCTAGTATATTCTGGTATATTCTCGTATATTCTTCTATATTCTAGTAATATTATGGTATATTCTGGTATATTCTGGAATATTCGGCTATATTCTCGTATATTCTAGTATATTCTGCTATATTCTAGTATATTCTGGTATATTCTCGTATATTCTTCTATATTCTAGTAATATTATGGTATATTCTCCTATATTCTAGTAATATTATCGTATATACTCGTATATTCTTCTATATTCTAGTAATATTATCGTATATACTCGTATATTCTTCTATATTCGAGTAATATTATGGTATATTCTGGTATACTCTGGTATATTCTACTATATTCTAGTATATTCTGCTATATTCTAGTATATTCTGGTATATTCTCGTATATTCTTCTATATTGTAGTAATATTATGGTATATTCTGGTATATTCTTCTATATTCTAGTAATATTATGGTATATTCTGGTATATTCAAGTATATTCTGGTATATGCTGCAATATTCTAGTATATTCTCGAATATTCTTCTATATTCTAGTAATATTATGGTATATTCTCCTATATTCTAGTAATATTATCGTATATACTCGTATATTCTTCTATATTCGAGTAATATTCTTCTATATTCGAGTAATATTATGGTATATTCTGGTATATTCTGGTATATTCTAGTATATTCAGGTATATTCTGGTATATTCTGGTATATTCTGCTATATTCTAGTATATTCTGGTATATTCTCGAATATTCTTCTATATTCTAGTAATATTATGGTATATTCTCCTATATTCTGGTAATATTATCGTATATACTCGTATATTCTTCTATATTCGAGTAATATTATGGTATATTCTGGTATATTCTGGTATATTCTGCTATATTCTAGTATATTCTGCTATATTCTAGTATATTCTGGTATATTCTCGTATATTCTTCTATATTGTAGTAATATTATGGTATATTCTGGTATATTCTTCTATATTCTAGTAATATTATGGTATATTCTGTTATATTCTTCTATATTCTAGTAATATTATGGTATATTCTCATATATTCTTCTATATTCTAGTAATATTATGGTATATTCTGGAATATTCTGGTATATTATGGTATATTCTAGTATATTCTGGTATATTCTCGTATATTCTTCTATATTCTAGTAATATTATGGTATATTCTGGTATATTCTGGTATATTCTAGTATATTCTGGTATATTCTCGTATATTCTTCTATATTCTAGTAATATTATGGTATATTCTGGTATATTCTGGAATATTCGGCTATATTCTCGTATATTCTAGTATATTCTGCTATATTCTAGTATATTCTGGTATATTCTCGTATATTCTTCTATATTCTAGTAATATTATGGTATATTCTGGTATATTCTGGTATATTCTGCTATATTCTAGTATATTCAGATATATAATCTTAAATTCTTCTATATTCTAGTAATATTATGGTATATTCTGGTATATTCTGGTATATTCTGATATATTCTCCTATATTCTAGTATATTCAGGTATATTCTGGTATATTCTCGTATATTCTTCTATATTCTAGTAATATTATGGTATATTCTGGTATATTCTGGAATATTCGGCTATATTCTCGTATATTCTAGTATATTCTGCTATATTCTAGTATATTCTGGTATGTTCTCGTATATTCTTCTATATTCTTCTATATTCTAGTAATATTATGGTATATTCTGGTATATTCTGCTATATTCTAGTATATTCAAGTATATAATCGTACATTCTTCTATATTCTAGTAATATTATGGTATATTCTGGTATATTCTGGTATATTCTCGTATACTCTTCTATATTCTACTAATATTCTCGTATATTCTAGTATATTCTAGTACATTCAGGTATATTCTCGTATATTCTTCTATATTCTAGTAATATTATGCTATATTCTGGTATATTCTACTATATTCTAGTAATATTATGGTATATTCTGGTATATTCTCCTATATTCTAGTAATATTATGGAATATTCTGGTATATTCAAGTATATTCTGATATATTCTCCTATATTCTAGTATATTCAGGTATATTCTGGTATATTCTCGTATATTCTTCTATATTCTAGTAATATTATGGTATATTCTGGTATATTCTTCTATATTCTAGTAATATTATGCTATATTCTGGTATATTCTACTATATTCTAGTAATATTATGGTATATTCTGGTATATTCTCCTATATTCTAGTAATATTATGGAATATTCTGGTATATTCAAGTATATTCTTCTATATTCTAGTAATATTATGGTATATTCTGGTATATTCAAGTATATTCTGGTATATGCTGCAATATTCTAGTATATTCTCGAATATTCTTCTATATTCTAGTAATATTATGGTATATTCTCCTATATTCTAGTAATATTATCGTATATACTCGTATATTCTTCTATATTCGAGTAATATTATGGTATATTCTGGTATATTCTGGTATATTCTGCTATATTCTAGTATATTCTGCTATATTCTAGTATATTCTGATATATTCTCGTATATTCTTCTATATTCTAGTAATATTATGGTATATTCTGGTATATTCTTCTATATTCTAGTAATATTATGGTATATTCTGGTATATTCTACTATATTCTAGTAATATTATGGTATATTCTGGTATATTCAAGTATATTCTGGTATATGCTGCAATATTCTAGTATATTCTCGAATATTCTTCTATATTCTAGTAATATTATGGTATATTCTCATATATTCTTCTATATTCTAGTAATATTATGGTATATTCTGGAATATTCTGGTATATTATGGTATATTCTAGTATATTCTGGTATATTCTCGTATATTCTTCTATATTCTAGTAATATTATGGTATATTCTGGTATATTCTGCTATATTCTAGTATATTCTGGTATATTCTCGTATATTCTTCTATATTCTAGTAATATTATGGTATATTCTGGTATATTCTGGAATATTCGGCTATATTCTCGTATATTCTAGTATATTCTGCTATATTCTAGTATATTCTGGTATATTCTCGTATATTCTTCTATATTCTAGTAATATTATGGTATATTCTCCTATATTCTAGTAATATTATCGTATATACTCGTATATTCTTCTATATTCTAGTAATATTATCGTATATACTCGTATATTCTTCTATATTCGAGTAATATTATGGTATATTCTGGTATACTCTGGTATATTCTACTATATTCTAGTATATTCTGCTATATTCTAGTATATTCTGGTATATTCTCGTATATTCTTCTATATTGTAGTAATATTATGGTATATTCTGGTATATTCTTCTATATTCTAGTAATATTATGGTATATTCTGGTATATTCAAGTATATTCTGGCATATGCTGCAATATTCTAGTATATTCTCGAATATTCTTCTATATTCTAGTAATATTATGGTATATTCTCCTATATTCTAGTAATATTATCGTATATACTCGTATATTCTTCTATATTCGAGTAATATTCTTCTATATTCGAGTAATATTATGGTATATTCTGGTATATTCTGGTATATTCTAGTATATTCAGGTATATTCTGGTATATTCTGGTATATTCTGCTATATTCTAGTATATTCTGGTATATTCTCGAATATTCTTCTATATTCTAGTAATATTATGGTATATTCTCCTATATTCTGGTAATATTATCGTATATACTCGTATATTCTTCTATATTCGAGTAATATTATGGTATATTCTGGTATATTCTGGTATATTCTGCTATATTCTAGTATATTCTGCTATATTCTAGTATATTCTGGTATATTCTCGTATATTCTTCTATATTGTAGTAATATTATGGTATATTCTGGTATATTCTTCTATATTCTAGTAATATTATGGTATATTCTGTTATATTCTTCTATATTCTAGTAATATTATGGTATATTCTCATATATTCTTCTATATTCTAGTAATATTATGGTATATTCTGGAATATTCTGGTATATTATGGTATATTCTAGTATATTCTGGTATATTCTCGTATATTCTTCTATATTCTAGTAATATTATGGTATATTCTGGTATATTCTGGTATATTCTAGTATATTCTGGTATATTCTCGTATATTCTTCTATATTCTAGTAATATTATGGTATATTCTGGTATATTCTGGAATATTCGGCTATATTCTCGTATATTCTAGTATATTCTGCTATATTCTAGTATATTCTGGTATATTCTCGTATATTCTTCTATATTCTAGTAATATTATGGTATATTCTGGTATATTCTGGTATATTCTGCTATATTCTAGTATATTCAGGTATATAATCTTAAATTCTTCTATATTCTAGTAATATTATGGTATATTCTGGTATATTCTGGTATATTCTCGTATACTCTTCTATATTCTACTAATATTCTCGTGTATTCTAGTATATTCTTGTACATTCAGGTATATTCTCGTATATTCTTCTATATTCTAGTAATATTATGCTATATTCTGGTATATTCTACTATATTCTAGTAATATTATGGTATATTCTGGTATATTCTCCTATATTCTAGTAATATTATGGTATATTCTGGTATATTCAAGTATATTCTGATATATTCTCCTATATTCTAGTATATTCAGGTATATTCTGGTATATTCTCGTATATTCTTCTATATTCTAGTAATATTATGGTATATTCTGGTATATTCTTCTATATTCTAGTAATATTATGCTATATTCTGGTATATTCTACTATATTCTAGTAATATTATGGTATATTCTGGTATATTCAAGTATATTCTGGTATATGCTGCAATATTCTAGTATATTCTCGAATATTCTTCTATATTCTAGTAATATTATGGTATATTCTGTTATATTCTTCTATATTCTCGTAATATTATGGTACATTCTCATATATTCTTCTATATTCTAGTAATATTATGGTATATTCTGGAATATTCTAGTATATTATGGTATATTCTAGTATATTCTGGTATATTCTCGTATATTCTTCTATATTCTAGTAATATTATGGTATATTCTGGTATATTCTGCTATATTCTAGTATATTCTGGTATATTCTCGTATATTCTTCTATATTCTAGTAATATTATGGTATATTCTGGTATATTCTGGAATATTCGGCTATATTCTCGTATATTCTAGTATATTCTGCTATATTCTAGTATATTCTGGTATATTCTCGTATATTCTTCTATATTCTAGTAATATTATGGTATATTATGGTATATTCTGGTATATTCTTCTATATTCTAGTAATATTATGGTATATTCTGGTATATTCTACTATATTCTAGTAATATTATGGTATATTCTGGTATATTCAAGTATATTCTGGTATATGCTGCAATATTCTAGTATATTCTCGAATATTCTTCTATATTCTAGTAATATTATGGTATAGTCTCCTATATTCTAGTAATATTATCGTATATACTCGTATATTCTTCTATATTCGAGTAATATTATGGTATATTCTGGTATATTCTGCTATATTCTAGTATATTCTGCTATATTCTAGTATATTCTGATATATTCTCGTATATTCTTCTATATTGTAGTAATATTATGGTATATTCTGTTATATTCTTCTATATTCTAGTAATATTATGGTATATTCTCATATATTCTTCTATATTCTAGTAATATTATGGTATATTCTGGAATATTCTGGTATATTATGGTATATTCTAGTATATTCTGGTATATTCTCGTATATTCTTCTATATTCTAGTAATATTATGGTATATTCTGGTATATTCTGCTATATTCTAGTTGTTAACGACAAATCGAGATTGCCTCGTAGCTGAGGCAACTACTGTCTGAGTCGTAATAAGAATAACTGGGAAAACGAAAAGGACGAAATCGACGGACAAACGGTGGATCGCAAGAAAGAAAACTCGATGCTCAACGTGTGTGGTCGTGATCGAACTGAGATCGATCAACCGTCGCGCGGCACACGCGACACACCCGCCCGCTCCCCTCGCACGCCGCGAGCTGCTCGATCCACCCGTGGCGCACGGGGGGGTTGAGGAGAGGTGCGTCGAGGCAGGCCGCGCGCACGCGTTGTCGATCAGCCTTTGTGGAACGTTTATTACAGTTATGTACATAGTCGATTTAACAATAAAATATAATATAAACTATAATGCCTTGCACGAAGTGGGTTTCATGTTATTCCCGAACATACCGCCCGCCTTGACGTCACCACGGGTGCGTCGAAATGGGACTCGCTTGATACACGCGGTCGGGTCCGCGTGGCGTATGGCGGGACGCTGGGAGGGGGAACGGTTGTCCATTCTGGAATGCGGCGTAGTACTGCGTAGAACACAGCTGTTGTCCGTCCGCCACGTGCTGTCTCCGCAGATACGTCGGACATTGTCGGCTCGTGGTTAGTGTTCGCCAGTCGTCCCGTCTCGCGGCCCTGCTTCCTCACGGATAGCAAGCTCGACGAGCTTCGCGATCGTTCTGGAGAACGTGCGGGATCCGGAAACGTAACGTGACGACCCGTACGAGTCCATCCTTGCCGGGCTGCGTGGATTCGACACGTGCGAGCGGCCAGCGGGTCGGCGGCGTGGAATCCTCTTTGACAAGTACCAGTGTACCCGGGCGAAGATCCTCCCGCCGATCTTGCCATTTGGTGCGCTGCTGCATTTGGTGCAAGTGCTCCTGCATCCACCTGTGCCAAAAATTATGGTGCATATCGTGAATAAGTCGCCACCGTGATCCGAGTGACAGTGTGGAATATTCGGTGGGTGGTTCGGGAGGTGCGCGAAGAGGCTCGCCCACCAGGAAGTGTCCCGGCGTGAGCGGCGCCAGATCGGTTGGATCGTCGGAGAGGGGGCTTAGGGGGCGGGAGTTCAGGCAGGCTTCTACGCGGCACAGCAGTGTCGTCATCTCCTCGTAGGTAAGCGTAGTGTCACCTATCACCCGTCGGAGATGAGCTTTCATTGACTTCACCGCTGCTTCCCAAAGGCCCCCCATGTGCGGTGAATACGGTGGGATAAATTCCCACTGGGTTCCGTCCGTAGCGAGTGCCTCGGCGACGTGAGCGTAGAAGGCCGACGCTGCCCTGAACATGCGCTGCAGCTCCGCATCGGCTCCTCGGAAGGTGGTGCCATTGTCGCTATACAGGTGACTGCAACGTCCACGTCGTGCCGTAAACCGTTGAAACGCTGCGATGAAGGCCGCCGCTGACAGGTCTGTAACTGCATCTAAGTGCACGGCTTTGGTCACCATGCACACAAACACCGCCACGTACCCTTTCTGACTTTTGTGGCCTCTCCCCTTACTGGTGCGCATGTGCAGGGGTCCCGCGTAGTCCACACCGGTCCGCAGGAACGGTTTGGCTGGAAGCACCCTCGATGCTGGAAGATTGCCCATCCGCTGTTGTCCGGTAGAGGCTCGGAACCGTGTGCACGTGACACAGTTACGCAGGACCTGCTTCACCCGAGATCGTCCACGTGGTATCCAGAAGGCCCTTAGGATCCAGGTCAGCGTGGCGTTGAGTCCTCCGTGGAGAGTCTGCCTATGTGCATCACGTATCACCAGCAGCGCCAAGTGAGAAGTACGGTTGACTATTGCTGGGTGTCGTTGGGACTCCGACATCATGGTGTTCTGAAGACGACCTCCGACCCTTAGGATTCCGTCCTCACCTAAAAAGGGTGTCAGAGATTTGAGTGGAGATCCGGATGGCACTGCGTTACCTCGACTGAGTGCGTGCAGTTCCTGTGGGAAGTCACGTCGCTGGCACGTGCGTATGACCGTGTGGAGAGCCTCCTGCAGCTCGGAAGACGTCAGCGGTCCTCGTCTGCCACGGACTTTCCGGCAGTTATCTGTAAACCGACGAAGGTAAGCAGTGACCCGCATCAGTCTCGTCAGGGAGGAGAACCTGGTAACGAACTGCTCCTTTTCAGGCTCCTCTTGCACCAATGCGACAGACACGGTCCTCTGCTCCGGAAGGTCTCGAGGCAGATCGGCAGTCGAGGTGGCCGGCCAGCCTGCGTGTGGATCCGTCAGCCAGGCCGGGCCCTTCCACCAGAGTTTCGAGTCTCGTAACTCGTTCGCTGGGATGCCTCTGGTAGCCAGGTCGGCGGGGTTATCAGTCGTTCCCACGTGTCGCCACGTCACTCCGGGAAGGAGATTCTGGATTTCGGACACTCGGTGGGCGACGAAGGGCTTCCATTTTGACGGATGGGAGCGAAGCCACGCCAGCGCTACCGTCGAGTCGGTCCAGGCGCTGATCGGGCAGGAATCCAGGCTCAGCTCCCTCCTCATCGACGCCAGCAGCTGTGCCAGGAGGACGGCTCCGCAGAGTTCCAGCCGAGGGATGCTCAGGGTCTTGACCGGAGCTACCCTGGATTTCGCCACCAGGAGGTTCGTGTGATGCTGATCTCGGCGGACCACCAGGTATACGGCAGCTGCGTATGCGCGTTCCGAGGCGTCGCAGAAGCCATGCAGCTCGACCTCGCTTCCCGATGAATGATGTATCCACCTTGGAACGTGGACTTCACTCAGTGCACTGAGGTCTCCTCGGAAGCTCCGCCAACGGCAGGTAAGTCCCTCGTCCAAGGGTTGGTCCCACGTGACCCCTGCCAACCACAGATCCTGTAATAAGATTTTGGCCCTTACTATTACAGGTGCCAGCCACCCTAGTGGGTCGAAGAGTCGTGCGATCTCGGATAGGATCGATCGCTTTGTCCACGTTGATTCCGACGGTCCGTCGTCGAATCTCGGGCCCCGCACCGCCAGAGTGTCGCGCTTGGTGTCCCAAAGCAGGCCCAAGGCTCCGTGCACTTCGCTCTCCTGGATCACCTTGGTCTGCGGCGTCGACGAGCGGAGTTCGGGAACGTTGCTTGCCCACTTGTCCAGAGGGAACCCCCCGGACTCGAGTAGGCTCGTCAGTTGCTGGGCAGTTTCCAAGGCCGCACCTAAGTCGTCGGCGCCCGACAGGATGTCGTCGACGTAAGCATGACGTCGGAGTGCCTCCGCTCCTAATGGATAGCGGGTCCCCTCGTCGACGGCTAGCTGTTGCAGGACCCGGTGCGCCAGGTAGGGAGCAGACGCTGTACCGTAGGTGACGGCGGTCATCCTGAAATCAATTAACTGCTCAGTCGGGTGCTTTCTCCACAGAACTCGCAGCCAGTCCTGATCGTCCGGGTGTATTAATATCTGGCGAAACATCTTGACGATGTCCGCCGAAAACGCCACCCTGAAGAGACGCCATCGAGTCACGACGGCCCAAAGCTCTGACTGAAGCTTTGGTCCCGGCAGTAGCGCATCGTTGAGTGAGGAGTCCTTGGCTGAAGGGAAGGACGCGTTGAAGACGACCCGAATTTTCTGGAGTGTGCCACACTCCTTCCAGACCGCGTGGTGGGGTAGGTAATGGCCTGGTTCCTGATCCTTCAGGGGTCTGCTCACCGGGCTCATGTGTCCGAGTCGATGGTACTCCTCCATGAAGTCGACGTACTGATCACGCAAACTATGATCTCTCGACCAGGTTCGTTCGGCCTTGAGCAGCATGCGGATTGCCGCCGATCTCGACGAGCCCACCTGTGGATGTCTTCCCCCCTTAAACGGTAGACGAACTACATACCGCCCCGACGGGTCGCGACGTGTGGTGCTCCGGAACAGCTCCTCACAGCTTAGTTCGTCTGGTGACATGGGAGTTTCGTGTGAGAGCTCCTCCAATTCCCAAAACCGCTGGAGGTCGGGTAAGGGTTCTTGTCGCCTTACGCAATGGATCCTGGTGGACCGTGGCGGCCCCGACACCTCGATGGGTCCCAGCAGTGTCCATCCGAAAGGAGTTCGGATAGCTGCCGGGGTACCAGGAGGGCCCACCCGCTTCTCCAGTAGCAACATCCCGCAGACGTCGGCACCCAGGAGCACGTCCACCTGCGCAGGGTCCGAGAAGTGCGGATCGGCCAGCGGCAAGCCCTTCACGTGCGGCCAGTCTCCCAAGGACACCGGTTGCGACGGGGTAGGAGAGACGAGGCTCTTGGTGACGAGTGCTTCTAAGGTGACCTGAAACTCATCATCCACCGGTGATCGGAGCGATACCTTTACCTCCGTCCGTGCAGTTCCCACGCTGGTCCCCTGGTATCCGGTCAGCTCTACCCGTACGGTCCGTCTCCTCAACCTTAACGACTGGGCGGCCCACTCGGAGAGGAAGGATGCCTCGGAGCCTGAGTCCAGTAAGGCTCGGACCGTCAGAGATCGACCATTGGGTGCCTCCAGAGTGACTCTAGCGGTGGCGAGGAGGGTGGCCTTGTTGCAGCCCACGGCGTAGTTGACAGCCGAAGAAGACGTGGTAGATTCGGCCCTCGCGTCCTTCAGGAAGGCGTCATGGAGGGTGGTGTTGTGCTGCTTGTCGCAAACCCAGCATCGAAACGACGAGGAGCACTGCGGAAGCTGGTGGCTGCTCGCTAGGCACGAGAGGCAGAGACCCTTATCGATCACGAACTGACGCCGTTTCGCTGCAGGTAACGCCTTGTACTGCTTGCACGCATTGAGCGCATGATTCCCGGCACAGAGTGGGCACTGACGGCCACCCTTCGTCGTTCCCTTAGGTTCAACCTTGACCGCCAGCGTGTTGCGGGAGACCACGGGAGTGTTTCGCACGACGGCGCCTCCACCCTTCGACGTCCCAGCTTGTTCCGGGATCCGTGCCGAGCCGAGTGCGTGGACCCTGTTCTCCAGGAACGACTCCAGCTCATCAAAGGTAGGAGTGGCGGTCGGATCCTTCAGGGAGACTTCCCAAGCCAGTCTCGTGGGTTGATCCAATTTCTCCGACGCCAGGAAAACGAACCACTCGTCCCACTCCTTGACGGGTTTCTTCAGGGCCTGGAAGGCCCGCTGCGTCTGTCTGAAGTCGTCCACCAAGCGCTTGATCTCGTTCGGCTGCATCTTGGGTAGGGCCGGACGGGTTATCAGGCGTCGCATATGTGCCGCCGAGAGGATCCGCTGATTTCCGAACCGGCGCTCCAGCGCGGACCAGGCTCCTTCGTAGTTGGCATCGGTGATGGGCGTGAGGTCCAGCATGTTCGCCGCATCTCCGGTGAGGCAAGATTTTAAATACTGCATCTTCCTGACGTTCGCGATGCGGGTTGAGTGATGCACCAAGGAGCAGAATTGATCCTTGAAGCTCTCCCACTCGTACAGATCTCCGGAGAACGTCGGTAGCTTCATCGGCGGCAGGACGGGTTCCGGATCGGAAGACGGCGTGATCATCGTGGTCTCTGCCTTGTGGGGAGTCTGCATCGCTATCAGCTCCTCGACTGCAGCTCCGTTTATCACGAAGGCGTCCTCGACCGCAGCGAAGAAGTCGTCGATCAGGTACGGTAGATCGGCGGATGCCAGCCGGGTCAGCTCGACGTGGCGTTGATTGAATTGGCGCCAGTACGACTCCAGCAGTTCTCGCCGTTTTCGGAGTACGGGTAGCGTCAGGTTATCTGCTCCGCTCTTTTTCAAGTTAATCAGGAACCGAGAAATTCGACCTCCGAGGTCCTTCTGTGCTGCGACGAGGTCGTCGACCGTAGAAGTCATCTTGTTCGGAAATCAGCAACCCGCGATGAGCACGACGACCGTTGCGGTAGGTTGACACTTCCAAGTTCAAACGCGCGAACAACAAGCGGAGCGCGGAATGTTTGTTTGTCAAGCGGACGACCGCTGCGAGGAACGGGTCGCCGAAAAAAAAGCCGTTACCACGTTCAGAAGTCGAACTGGTTCAACGCCTCGATTTTCTCGTACGGATCGAGTTATTAAATCAAAAAGCACTGTGTTTATGCACGCACTACAACGATGTGAATGTTTCAGATGGGGAGAAACACCACTGAGATCCGAAATCGGAGTCGCGGGTCAGAGAAGCGCGAAAGCCGAAGTCGCGTGCTGCGTGCAGGACTGGATCGCGATCGATGCGCAGAAAACTCCCGCAAAACTAAATATCCGGCTCGAAGGACCAATGTTAACGACAAATCGAGATTGCCTCGTAGCTGAGGCAACTACTGTCTGAGTCGTAATAAGAATAACTGGGAAAACGAAAAGGACGAAATCGACGGACAAACGGTGGATCGCAAGAAAGAAAACTCGATGCTCAACGTGTGTGGTCGTGATCGAACTGAGATCGATCAACCGTCGCGCGGCACACGCGACACACCCGCCCGCTCCCCTCGCACGCCGCGAGCTGCTCGATCCACCCGTGGCGCACGGGGGGGTTGAGGAGAGGTGCGTCGAGGCAGGCCGCGCGCACGCGTTGTCGATCAGCCTTTGTCGAACGTTTATTACAGTTATGTACATAGTCGATTTAACAATAAAATATAATATAAACTATAATGCCTTGCACGAAGTGGGTTTCATGTTATTCCCGAACACTAGTATATTCTGGTATATTCTCGTATATTCTTGTACATTCTAGTAATATTATGGTATATTCTGGTATATTCTGGAATATTCGGCTATATTCTCGTATATTCTAGTATATTCTGCTATATTCTAGTATATTCTGGTATATTCTCGTATATTCTTCTATATTCTAGTAATATTATGGTATATTCTGGTATATTCTGGTATATTCTGCTATATTCTAGTATATTCAGGTATATAATCGTACATTCTTCTATATTCTAGTAATATTATGGTATATTCTGGTATATTCTGGTATATTCTCGTATATTCTTCTATATTCTACTAATATTCTCGTATATTCTAGTATATTCTAGTACATTCAGGTATATTCTCGTATATTCTTCTATATTCTAGTAATATTATGGTATATTCTGGTATATTCTACTATATTCTAGTAATATTATGGTATATTCTGGTATATTCTCCTATATTCTAGTAATATTATGGTATATTCTGGTATATTCAAGTATATTCTGATATATTCTCCTATATGCTAGTATATTCAGGTATATTCTGCTATATTCTAGTATATTCTTCTATATTCTAGTAATATTATGGTATATTCTGGTATATTCTTCTATATTCGAGTAATATTCTTCTATATTCGAGTAATATTATGGTATATTCTGGTATATTCTGGTATATTCTAGTATATTCAGGTATATTCTGGTATATTCTGGTATATTCTGCTATATTCTAGTATATTCTGGTATATACTCGTATATTCTTCTATATTCGAGTAATATTATGGTATATTCTGGTATATTCTGGTATATTCTGCTATATTCTAGTATATTCGGCTATATTCTAGTATATTCTGGTATATTCTCGTATATTCTTCTATATTGTAGTAATATTATGGTATATTCTGGTATATTCTTCTATATTCTAGTAATATTATGGTATATTCTGGTATATTCTTCTATATTCTAGTAATATTATGGTATATTCTCATATATTCTTCTATATTCTAGTAATATTATGCTATATTCTGGTATATTCTACTATATTCTAGTAATATTATGGTATATTCTGGTATATTCTCCTATATTCTAGTAATATTATGGTATATTCTGGTATATTCAAGTATATTCTGATATATTCTCCTATATTCTAGTATATTCAGGTATATTCTGGTATATTCTCGTATATTCTTCTATATTCTAGTAATATTATGGTATATTCTGGTATATTCTTCTATATTCTAGTAATATTATGGTATATTCTCCTATATTCTAGTAATATTATCGTATATACTCGTATATTCTTCTATATTCGAGTAATATTATGGTATATTCTGGTATACTCTGGTATATTCTACTATATTCTAGTATATTCTGCTATATTCTAGTATATTCTGGTATATTCTCGTATATTCTTCTATATTGTAGTAATATTATGGTATATTCTTCTATATTCTAGTAATATTATGGTATATTCTGGTATATTCAAGTATATTCTGGTATATGCTGCAATATTCTAGTATATTCTCGAATATTCTTCTATATTCTAGTAATATTATGGTATATTCTCCTATATTCTAGTAATATTATCGTATATACTCGTATATTCTTCTATATTCGAGTAATATTCTTCTATATTCGAGTAATATTATGGTATATTCTGGTATATTCTGGTATATTCTAGTATATTCAGGTATATTCTGGTATATTCTGGTATATTCTGCTATATTCTAGTATATTCTGGTATATTCTCGAATATTCTTCTATATTCTAGTAATATTATGGTATATTCTCCTATATTCTAGTAATATTATCGTATATACTCGTATATTCTTCTATATTCGAGTAATATTATGGTATATTCTGGTATATTCTGGTATATTCTGCTATATTCTAGTATATTCTGCTATATTCTAGTATATTCTGGTATATTCTCGTATATTCTTCTATATTGTAGTAATATTATGGTATATTCTGGTATATTCAAGTATATTCTGGTATCATGCTGCAATATTCTAGTATATTCTAGAATATTCTTCTATATTCTAGTAATATTATGGTATATTCTGGTATATTCCTGCTATATTCTAGTATATTCTGGTATATTCTCGTATATTCTTCTATATTCTAGTAATATTATGGTATATTCTGGTATATTCTGGAATATTCGGCTATATTCTCGTATATTCTAGTATATTCTGCTATATTCTAGTATATTCTGGTATATTCTCGTATATTCTTCTATATTCTAGTAATATTATGGTATATTCTCCTATATTCTAGTAATATTATCGTATATACTCGTATATTCTTCTATATTCGAGTAATATTATGGTATATTCTGGTATACTCTGGTATATTCTACTATATTCTAGTATATTCTGCTATATTCTAGTATATTCTGGTATATTCTCGTATATTCTTCTATATTGTAGTAATATTATGGTATATTCTGGTATAGTTCTTCTATATTCTAGTAATATTATGGTATATTCTGGTATATTCAAGTATATTCTGGTATATGCCTGCAATATTCTAGTATATTCTCGAATATTCTTCTATATTCTAGTAATATTATGGTATATTCTCCTATATTCTAGTAATATTATCGTATATACTCGTATATTCTTCTATATTCGAGTAATATTCTTCTATATTCGAGTAATATTATGGTATATTCTGGTATATTCTGGTATATTCTAGTATATTCAGGTATATTCTGGTATATTCTGGTATATTCTGCTATATTCTAGTATATTCTGGTATATTCTCGAATATTCTTCTATATTCTAGTAATATTATGGTATATTCTCCTATATTCTAGTAATATTATCGTATATACTCGTATATTCTTCTATATTCGAGTAATATTATGGTATATTCTGGTATATTCTGGTATTTCTGCTATATTCTAGTATATTCTGCTATATTCTAGTATATTCTGGTATATTCTCGTATATTCTTCTATATTGTAGTAATATTATGGTATATACTGGTATATTCTTCTATATTCTAGTAATATTATGGTATATTCTGTTATATTCTTCTATATTCTAGTAATATTATGGTATATTCTCATATATTCTTCTATATTCTAGTAATATTATGGTATATTCTGAATATTCTGGTATATTATGGTATATTCTTGTATATTCTGGTATATTCTCGTATATTCTTCTATATTCTAGTAATATTATGGTATATTCTGGTATATTCTGGTATATTCTAGTATATTCTGGTATATTCTCGTATATTCTTCTATATTCTAGTAATATTATGGTATATTCTGGTATATTCTGAATATTCGGCTATATTCTCGTATATTCTAGTATATTCTGCTATATTCTAGTATATTCTGGTATATTCTCGTATATTCTTCTATATTCTAGTAATATTATGGTATATTCTCGTATATTCTTCTATATTCTAGTAATATTATGGTATATTCTGGTATATTCTACTATATTCTAGTACAATTATGTAGGATATTCTGGTATATTCTGGTATATTCTGCTATATTCTAGTATATTCTGCTATATTCTAGTATATTCTGAGTATATTCTCGTATATTCTTCTATATTCTAGTAATATTATGGTATATTCTGGTATATTCTTCTATATTCTAGTAATATTATGGTATATTCTGGTATATTCTACTATATTCTAGTAATATTATGGTATATTCTGGTATATTCAAGTATATTCTGGTATATGCTGCAATATTCTAGTATATTCTCGAATATTCTTCTATATTCTAGTAATATTATGGTATATTCTCATATATTCTTCTATATTCTAGTAATATTATGGTATATTCTGGAATATTCTGGTATATTATGGTATATTCTAGTATATTCTGGTATATTCTCGTATATTCTTCTATATTTTAGTAATATTATGGTATATTCTGGTATATTCTGCTATATTCTAGTATATTCTGGTATATTCTCGTATATTCTTCTATATTCTAGTAATATTATGGTATATTCTGGTATATTCTGGAATATTCGGCTATATTCTCGTATATTTTAGTATATTCTGCTATATTCTAGTATATTCTGGTATATTCTCGTATATTCTTCTATATTCTAGTAATATTATGGTATATTCTGGTTTATTCTGGTATATTCTGCTATATTCTAGTATATTCAGGTATATAATCGTACATTCTTCTATATTCTAGTAATATTATGGTATATTCTGGTATATTCAAGTATATTCTGATATATTCTCCTATATTCTAGTATATTCAAGTATATTCTGGTATATGCTGCAATATTCTAGTATATTCTCGAATATTCTTCTATATTCTAGTAATATTATGGTATATATTCTCCTATATTCTAGTAATATTATCGTATATACTCGTATATTCTTCTATATTCGAGTAATATTCTTCTATATTCGAGTAATATTATGGTATATTCTGGTATATTCT
This sequence comes from Halictus rubicundus, assembly GCF_050948215.1. Classification (NCBI taxonomy): domain Eukaryota; kingdom Metazoa; phylum Arthropoda; class Insecta; order Hymenoptera; family Halictidae; genus Halictus; species Halictus rubicundus. The sequence continues at coordinate 30,071 of NW_027489596.1, forward strand.
GGTATATTCTAGTATATTCAGGTATATTCTGGTAATATTCTGGTATATTCTGCTATATTCTAGTATATTCTGGTATATTCTCGAATATTCTTCTATATTCTAGTAATATTATGGTATATTCTCCTATATTCTAGTAATATTATCGTATATACTCGTATATTCTTCTATATTCGAGTAATATTATGGTATATTCTGGTATATTCTGGTATATTCTGCTATATTCTAGTATATTCTGCTATATTCTAGTATATTCTGGTATATTCTCGTATATTCTTCTATATTGTAGTAATATTATGGTATATTCTGGTATATTCTTCTATATTCTAGTAATATTATGGTATATTCTGTTATATTCTTCTATATTCTAGTAATATTATGGTATATTCTCATATATTCTTCTATATTCTAGTAATATTATGGTATATTCTGGAATATTCTGGTATATTATGGTATATTCTTGTATATTCTGGTATATTCTCGTATATTCTTCTATATTCTAGTAATATTATGGTATATTCTGGTATATTCTGGCTATATTCTAGTATATTCTGCTATATTCTCGTATATTCTTCTATATTCTAGTAATATTATGGTATATTCTGGTATATTCTGGAATATTCGGCTATATTCTCGTATATTCTAGTATATTCTGCTATATTCTAGTATATTCTGGTATATTCTCGTATATTCTTCTATATTCTAGTAATATTATGGTATAATTCTCGTATATTCTTCTATATTCTAGTAATATTATGGTATATTCTGGTTATATTCTACTATATTCTAGTAATATTATGGTATATTCTGGTATATTCTGCTATATTCTAGTATATTCTGCTATATTCTAGTATATTCTGATATATTCTCGTATATTCTTCTATATTCTAGTAATATTATGGTATATTCTGGTATATTCTTCTATATTCTAGTAATATTATGGTATAGTTCTGGTATATTCTACTATATATTCTAGTAAATATTATGGTATATTCTGGTATATTCAAGTATATTCTGGTATATGCTGCAATATTCTAGTATATTCTCGAATATTCTTCTATATTCTAGTAATATTATGGTATATTCTCATATATTCTTCTATATTCTAGTAATATTATGGTATATTCTGGTATATTCTACTATATTCTAGTAATATTATGGTATATTCTGGTATATTCAAGTATATTCTGATATATTCTCCTATATGCTAGTATATTCAGGTATATTATGCTATATTCTAGTATATTCTTCTATATTCTAGTAATATTATGGTATATTCTGGTATATTCTTCTATATTCGAGTAATATTCTTCTATATTCTAGTAATATTATGGTATATTCTGGTATATTCTTCTATATTTCTAGTTAATATTATGCTATATTCTGGTATATTCTACTATATTCTAGTAATATTATGGTATATTCTGGTATATTCAAGTATATTCTGGTATATGCTGCAATATTCTAGTATATTCTCGAATATTCTTCTTATTCTAGTAATATTATGGTATATTCTCCTATATTCTAGTAATATTATCGTATATACTCGTATATTCTTCTATATTCGAGTAATATTATGGTATATTCTGGTATATTCTGCTATATCTAGTATGTTTCTGCTATATTTCTAGTATATTCTGATATATTTCTCGTATATTCTTCTATATTGTAGTAATATTATGGTATATTCTGTTATATTTCTTCTATATATCTAGTAATATTATGGTATATTCTGGTATATTCTACTATATTCTAGTAATATTATGGTATATTCTGGTATATTCTCCTATATTCTAGTAATGTTATGGTATATTCTGGTATATTCTGGTATATTCTGCTATATTCTAGTATATTCTGCTATATTCTAGTATATTCTGATATATTCTCGTATATTCTTCTATATTGTAGTAATATTATGGTATATTCTGGTATATTCTTCTATATTCTAGTAATATTATGGTATATTCTGTTATATTCTTCTATATTCTAGTAATATTATGGTATATTCTCATGTATTCTTCTGTATTCTAGTAATATTATGGTATATTCTGGAATATTCTGGTATATTATGGTATATTCTAGTATATTCTGGTATATTCTCGTATATTCTTCTATATTCTAGTAATATTATGGTATATTCTGGTATATTCTGCTATATTCTAGTATATTCTGGTATATTCTCGTATATTCTTCTATATTCTCGTAATATTATGGTATATTCTGGTATATTCTGGAATATTCGTCTATATTCTCGTATATTCTAGTATATTCTGCTATATTCTAGTATATTCTGGTATATTCTCGTATATTCTTCTATATTCTAGTAATATTTATGGTATATTCTGGTATATTCTGTTATATTCTGCTATATTCTAGTATATTCAGGTATATAATCGTACATTCTTCTATATTCTAGTAATATTATGGTATATTCTGGTATATTCTGGTATATTCTCGTATATTCTTCTATATTCTACTAATATTCTCGTATATTCTAGTATATTCTAGTACATTCAGGTATATTCTCGTATATTCTTCTATATTCTAGTAATATTATGGTATATTCTGGTATATTCTACTATATTCTAGTAATATTATGGTATATTCTGGTATATTCTCCTATATTCTAGTAATATTATGGTATATTCTGGTATATTCAAGTATATTCTGATATATTCTCCTATATTCTAGTATATTCAGGTATATTCTGGTATATTCTCGTATATTCTTCTATATTCTAGTAATTATTATGGTATATTCTGGTATATTCTTCTATATTCTAGTAATATTATGGTATATTCTGGTATATTCTGCTATATTCTAGTATATTCTGCTATATTCTAGTATATTCTGATATATTCTCGTATATTCTTCTATATTGTAGTAATATTATGGTATATTCTGTTATATTCTGGAATATTCGGCTATATTCTCGTATATTCTAGTATATTCTGCTATATTCTAGTATATTCCTGGTATATTCTCGTATATTCTTCTATATTCTAGTAATATTATGGTATATTCTCGTATATTCTTCTATTATTCTAGTAATATTATGGTATATTCTGGTATATTCTACTATATTCTAGTAATATTATGGTATTTCTGGTATATTCTGGTATATTCTGCTATATTCTAGTATATTCTGCTATATTCTAGTATATTCTGATATATTCTCGTATATTCTTGTATATTCTAGTAATATTATGGTATATTCTGGTATATTCTTCTATATTCTAGTATATTATGGTATATTCTGGTATATTCTACTATATTCTAGTAATATTATGGTATATTCTGGTATATTCAAGTATATTCTGGTATATGCTGCAATATTCTAGTATATTCTCGAATATTCTTCTATATTCTAGTA
>NW_027489597.1:0-33387 GCF_050948215.1 Halictus rubicundus
ACGGAGTACGGCTCCGCCGCCACTGCCAACCCAGTCCCCCGCTCGCGCACGGCCTGGACAAACAAGTCCTGGGCCGCACGCGAGTGGTTGAGGTTCGCCTGCAGAACCGGAATAGGCCTGAAAACAGCCTACCCTGACATTTGCTCTGCAGGCTCCCCCCCCTGGTGGGACTGGGCCCCCGGTGTAGTCGGCTGCTGCTGCGCGGGTGCAGCCGCCGACTTTTCCCCTCTTCCCTTCACCGCCGCGCGACCCCTCCTCGGAGCCGGGGCACACGCTTTGGCCCCGAACCTGTGGTTCGAGGGCCTCCCCAGATCCGCGCAGAGCGGGCATCTGGGGGCAGCCCCGCAGGCCGAGGCGCGGTGCTCGGTCGCACCGCACCGATAGCACCTCGCGCTCCTGTCGACCGTGCTTTTACAGGTCGACCGCGTGTGCCCCGTCTCCAAGCAGCGGAAGCACTGAAGGGGTCGCTCCCTCAGTGCCTCCACCCGCGCCGAGGACCAGCCGACCAGCAGCCGGCCCCCCGCCACCACCTTCCTGACGGCCGCGAGGGGGCCCTGGGCCCAACAGGAGCCCAGCACCCGCTCAGAGGCGGACCTCCGGATCTCTCCGACCCGGAACTCGGCCTCCGAGCACCCCCCCGCAGCCGCAAGTGCCGCCGCGACCTCCCTTGCGCTAACCGAGTCGTCCAGGCCAGCGACGCGCAACTCGCCTCGCAACTCGCCTCGCTTGACGCCAGTCCCTTGTAAGGCCTCAGAGACCCTCGTGGAGAGGGCCCGTGCCTTCTCTTGGCCCTCCGGGCCCTTTACCTCCAGGAGGATCCCCCCCGTCTTGGTCCTCCTGGGGAGCACCCCCGACTCAATCCCCAGCGCCTTGAGGTCTATTGCCTCTCTGGCCCTGGCGATCACTCCCGCGTAGGTGAGCTTACAGCTCTCGGGGATCGTGATCGCCACGGCCCCGGACTTGGGGGCGCGCCCCAGGGCAACAACCCTCCCACTTGACGGCTTCGCCGTGATCGCGCCGGCCCCCTTTCGCGTGCCGACCGCCGAACCCCCGGTCGCCGTCCTCCGTTTCGCCGAAGCAGCGGCCGCCAACTCGGCGGCGAGGGCTATGGCCGCCCTCTCCTCCGCCGCTGCCCGCCTCCTCTCCGCCTTCCTCGCGGACTTCGACTTCGCCACCGACCAGGAGGCTGGGTCGACCGGCGGCGGGATGTCCACGGGTGGCACCACCCCGGCGCTGGACACCACCACCGGCCCAGTCCTCTTGGTTTCGACCACCGCCGGCGGAGAAGCCACCGGCGGGGCATCGCGCGTCCCTCCCCCCCTGCCCTGGAGAGCCGGAACCATCCCGGCCAGGATTGCCCGGAAACGATTCTCCATTCTCGTTTCCAGCTCGGCATTCCTGGCCGCCACCATCGCGTCGACGCGGAGGAGAAGGGCTTGAGGGTCCAGTACCCCCGCCCCCTCCGCCGCCCGCGTCGCCGCTTCCGCCGCCGGTCCCGTCCCCGCGGTCCCGCCTGAGGAGGCGGAGGGTACCGCCCCAGGGGCCGTCTTTCCCGCGACCGCCCGCTTCTCCGCCTCCGCGACGCGAAGCCTCGCCCGGAGGTCCTGTACCTCCTTGGCGAGGGCCTCGGTCTGTTGGCGGAGACGGGCGACCTCCTGGCTATTGCCCCACGCCGTGCCAGTGTATGCCCGCTGCACCAGCGTAGTGCAATAGGCCCTGGCCAGCGCGGAGCAATCTCTGAGCTCCTTGGCAAAATTGCCCTTGAGGCCCCTGGAGACGGTGGAGACGCCCTCCACACGTCTCATCGCGTCCTCCACCTCCTCCGCCAGCTGCGCCGTCGGCAGCTTCCCCGCGGACTCCATTAGCTCCGCGATTTTGTGGAGCTGGCCCCTCTCGGCGCGGTCGCTGAGCACCTGCTCAGCACCCGCCCCCGAGGAGCCCTCCTCAGGGGTCCCCCCGACGACCCTCCCGCTGCGCGTCTGCAGCCCCCCTCCTGCCACGGACGGCTCCAGCCGGGGCCGCTTCCCCGTCGGAGCTCCGTCCGCCCCCCGCATCTCGGCTCCCGCGCGCGACACGCCCGCGTCCGAATCTCCCGAAATCTGTGATGACGTTTCCGTCACCACAGCTTCGCTGGTAGTATTTACCTCCGAAGGGGCCCAGTGGTCCACCACCTTCGGCTCGCAGTCGTTGGATAACGACGCGCTGTGGCCTGCTCGCCCACCAACAGTCGCGCCGGTACTGGGGTATCCCTCCCCTGCACCGTAAACTAAACTCTTTTCCTTTGTGCCGTCCATGTCAATTTTGTGAACCACCCAGCCTTGCCCTGGTCCGTCACCGAAAATCCCGTCCCAACTCGGCAGTTTTCGCCCCTCCGTGCGAACCTTACCGGCAAGGGTGCCCCTACCAGGATCCGAAGATCCCGCCGGCATTGCCTCGCACATCGTCGAGGCTACTTCCTGCCGCGTACCCCCCGCTCCGTTAGCCACCCACAGTCGTGAGTGCCCAGGGACCACCGCGAGGAGGTGGAGCGTGGAGGATTTTAGGAATATGACCGCCACCACTGTGGCATACCTAGCAGTGGATCCGAGTCACCACTGCCAAGCCCATATCCCCTAGGTCCCCAACCCTAACCCTAACCCTAACCCTAACCCTAACCCTAACCCTAACCCTAACCCTAACCCTAACCCTAACCCTAACCCTAACCCTAACCCTAACCCTAACCCTAACCCTAACCCTAACCCTAACCCTAACCCTAACCCTAACCCTAACCCTAACCCTAACCCTAACCCTAACCCTAACCCTAACCCTAACCCTAACCCTAACCCTAACCCTAACCCTAACCCTAACCCTAACCCTAACCCTAACCCTAACCCTAACCCTAACCCTAACCCTAACCCTAACCCTAACCCTAACCCTAACCCTAACCCTAACCCTAACCCTAACCCTAACCCTAACCCTAACCCTAACCCTAACCCTAACCCTAACCCTAACCCTAACCCTAACCCTAACCCTAACCCTAACCCTAACCCTAACCCTAACCCTAACCCTAACCCTAACCCTAACCCTAACCCTAACCCTAACCCTAACCCTAACCCTAACCCTAACCCTAACCCTAACCCTAACCCTAACCCTAACCCTAACCCTAACCCTAACCCTAACCCTAACCCTAACCCTAACCCTAACCCTAACCCTAACCCTAACCCTAACCCTAACCCTAACCCTAACCCTAACCCTAACCCTAACCCTAACCCTAACCCTAACCCTAACCCTAACCCTAACCCTAACCCTAACCCTAACCCTAACCCTAACCCTAACCCTAACCCTAACCCTAACCCTAACCCTAACCCTAACCCTAACCCTTTTTTTTTTTTTTTTTTTTTTTTTTTTTTTTTTTTTCCGAGGAGGTAATCACTATTACGGATACCCGACCCCTCCCGGGGGGGAGTGGGCCGGGTTATGTGGGACTCCTCGGCTGGTGGGTGCAATGCCGAGTATACCCACTAACTCCTCCCCGTCCGTCCCTAGGCTCCTGGGGGCACCCGTGGTCCGCGCGCGCATGTCTATCCGGTGTGCCCCCGCCTTAGCATTCCTCCCTGGGTGGGGGACGCGGCCTCCACCCTATCCTACTCTATCCGAAGGCGCCACGCAACGGACGACGTGAAGCCTTCCCCCCCATTTAGGCCGCCCGATGGACGTCCGGGCCCCCGCCCGAGACGTCCGACGGCCTCCGGGGACGCCATTGGCAACCGAGTATAAGGAGACCGTCGGTCCCCCGCCTCGAGATCACCAAGGGCGCCCCCGCCCGCGTTAAGGACGCCGCAACGGAGGCACGCCCCCGGGGCGTGCCCTGCGTCTCCTTCTCCCACCCCTTCGGCCGGGATCGTGATTTCGCTCACGACCCCGTTCCGCAGCCTCCTTCTGCAGCATTACCTGCTCGCAGAAGGAGGCGAACCCTCTCCACGCCCCCTCGCCGCCCGCTGCCGCCGAGACGACAGCCGGAAGCGAGAGGTCATGGCCCACTGCGCGCCGCAGAGCACGGCGCTCACCCGCCCACGCTGGACACTCCTCCAGAGTGTGCTGCGCCGTGTCCCGCGACTCGCCGCAGTGGTGACACGCCTCCTCGGCCTCCCGCCCGATGCGACACAGGTACACACCGAAGCAACCGTGCCCGGTCATCACCTGCGTCACTCGGTAGGAGACCCTATGCCCCATCCATCCCCTGTTCCACCGGTCGAACACGGGGAGGATGGCCCGAACGGCCCGCCTCCCTCCTTCCTCCGTCCCGTGAAGGCTTTCGCGCCATTCCCGGGCGGCGGCCCGCCGAGCGCGGCCCCTGTACTCCGCCACATCGAGCGCCACCTGATCCGGAGCCATCCCCCTCCGCTGGAGGTCCCTGGCGTACCCGTGTACGTCCGACAACACGCGGGCCTCCAGCTCGAGGGGGATAAGCCCCGACATCACCATCGCCGTCGCGTAAGAGATGGTGCGATACCCCCGCACGATGCCAATGGCCAGCCTGCGCTCGATTCGGCGCAGCAGTGCTCGCACACCGCTACGCCCCCCGGCCAAGACATCGTACGCCCACACAGGGGCTCCGTACAGGACTAAAACCCGCACCACCACCGCGAACAGGCGACGCACCCGTCCACAGGGTCCCCCGAGGTTCGGGAGAAGACGACCGAGCGCAGCGGTCGCCCTCTCCGCCCGGGGCACTAGCGACTCGATGTGGCGGCAGAAACGCCACAGGCCGTCGAGCTCGAGTCCCAGGTACCGCATCTGGAACCCGACCTCGACCGCTCCCCCCCCCACGGCGATCCAGCACTGGGGAGGCGCCGCCAGCCGGGCCCGGTGGTAAAACCACATGGCCCTGGTCTTAGCGACGGACACCTCTAGGCCCAGAGACCGGATCGCGCGTACCGCGCGCCACGCGCCGCGCTCCGCCAGGCAGACGGCCTCCTTCGTATACCTCCCGGTGGCAAGCACCAACGTGTCGTCGGCGTAACACGTTAGGCTGACACCGGGAGGCATCCCCTCCCGCAGGACGCTGTCGTACGCGAGGTTCCACAGCAACGGGCCCAACACCGAGCCCTGTGGAACCCCCCGCACGACGCTCCTGCGAATCATCCCGTACCGGCCAGGATATTCTATGCTCCTGTCGGAGAGATAGTCCCCGATCACCCTCCTAAGGTACGGAGGCACCTGGTGGAAGACCAGGGCCTCCGAAATTCTATCCCAGGGGACGGTGTTGAACGCGTTGGCGATATCCAAGGAGATCGCCAACGCAACACCGCCCCCCTCCGTACAGGCCCCCGAGAGAGCCCTCACCCGCCGAATTGCGTCGACGGTGGAGAGACCCCCCCGGAAGCCGAACTGCGCCTCGCTCAGATCGGGGACTCCTCCCCCCGACAGGTGCCGGACGAGGCGTCCAACGAGAACGCGCTCGAACAACTTCCCCGCCTCGTCCAGCAAGCAAATTGGCCGGTACCCGGAGGGCGAGTCCCGGGACTTGCCCGCCTTTGGAAGGAGGACCAGCCTGCCCGACTTCCATAGTGGGGGGAACACTCCCTCCCTCAGACAACTGTTGAACAGCCGCCTGAGTTCGGGAGCGAGCCCCCCCTCCAATGCCAAGACCAACGCGCGGCCCGACACCCCGTCAGGACCCGGGGCCTTGCGGCCCACCCGACGGGCCCTGGTCACCGCCTCCCCGAGCTCGCCGGCTGACACCTCCCACTCCGCGGACCAGGAGAGAGGCTCCTGGCCCGGATGGAGGCGGTGTCGCTGTCCCCCCTCACGCGGGAAGAGAGACGTCACCACCTCCTCGAGTAAGGGAGGGTCCATCGATTCCGTCAGTGGGGGGGCCCACGCGCGCAGCTTGCTCATTACAAGCTTATACGGGCGCCCCCACGGATCCGCGTCCACCGTGCCGACGAGCTCCGACCACGCGTCCGCCTTGGCCTTCGCGATGGCCCTCCGGAGAGTCCCGAGCGCGGCTCGGTACTCCCCGTGGAGCCTCGCCTCCTCGTCGTCGCGCCTCCTGCGCGCTCGGCCATACTGGCGCCGCGCGGCATTGCAGGCACGCCGAAGCTCTGCAATGCCCGCGGACCACCAGTACGCCGCCCTTCTATGGTCGGACCGGCTCCGGGGCACCGCGGTGTCGCACACCGCCGTCATCACCTCCCGGAGCCGCTCCGCCCCGCGCGCCGGTGCCCCCCCAGCCGGCTGGGGCCCCCCCCACGTTACCGCGGCGACAGCGGCCCGGAACAGGTCCTCGTCCGCCCTGTTCCACGCCCATCGCGGCCGTCGGTCCACCTGGCCGTGCCGGGAATCCCGCGCGTAGAGGGCGGCGGGCCACACGTCCATGACTATGGGCGTGTGGTCAGAGGCCAGCTCTAGTTCTTCCGCCACCCTCCATCCCGACACTCGGCGCACGGCCGACGGCGTCCCCCATGTCAGATCGACAATAGAGACACCCTGCGGCCGCACGCACGTCGGCGTGGATCCCCGGTTAATCAACCGGAGATCCAGGCCGGACGCCCAGTCTAACACCTCGCTTCCCCTAGTGGTCGTCCTGGGACTCCCCCACGATACCGCGTGGGCATTGAAGTCTCCCAGGACGAGAACCGGACGGGCGCTGCACCGCGCGATGCAGCTACTCAGCCCGCCCAGGAACCCCCGAAAATGATCGAGGCCACGGTTCGGCGAGATATAAACTCCGACGACCGCGATGTCCCCCCACCGCACCGCCACGAATCCCTCGCCTCTCTCCAGAAGGGAGATCGACGGGGACCCGCGGCGGCCCTCCGCCACTATGGCGACGGAGCCGGCCTCGTCCCCCACCCAGAAGGGGTGATCGGGAACGGAGTACGGCTCCGCCGCCACTGCCAACCCAGTCCCCCGCTCGCGCACGGCCTGGACAAACAAGTCCTGGGCCGCACGCGAGTGGTTGAGGTTCGCCTGCAGAACCGGAATAGGCCTGAAAACAGCCTACCCTGACATTTGCTCTGCAGGCTCCCCCCCCTGGTGGGACTGGGCCCCCGGTGTAGTCGGCTGCTGCTGCGCGGGTGCAGCCGCCGACTTTTTCCCCTCTTCCCTTCACCGCCGCGCGACCCCTCCTCGGAGCCGGGGCACACGCTTTGGCCCCGAACCTGTGGTTCGAGGGCCTCCCCAGATCCGCGCAGAGCGGGCATCTGGGGGCAGCCCCGCAGGCCGAGGCGCGGTGCTCGGTCGCACCGCACCGATAGCACCTCGCGCTCCTGTCGACCGTGCTTTTACAGGTCGACCGCGTGTGCCCCGTCTCCAAGCAGCGGAAGCACTGAAGGGGTCGCTCCCTCAGTGCCTCCACCCGCGCCGAGGACCAGCCGACCAGCAGCCGGCCCCCCGCCACCACCTTCCTGACGGCCGCGAGGGGGCCCTGGGCCCAACAGGAGCCCAGCACCCGCTCAGAGGCGGACCTCCGGATCTCTCCGACCCGGAACTCGGCCTCCGAGCACCCCCCCGCAGCCGCAAGTGCCGCCGCGACCTCCCTTGCGCTAACCGAGTCGTCCAGGCCAGCGACGCGCAACTCGCCTCGCTTGACGGCCTGGACGACTTTAACCCCAGTCCCTTGTAAGGCCTCAGAGACCCTCGTGGAGAGGGCCCGTGCCTTCTCTTGGCCCTCCGGGCCCTTTACCTCCAGGAGGATCCCCCCCGTCTTGGTCCTCCTGGGGAGCACCCCCGACTCAATCCCCAGCGCCTTGAGGTCTATTGCCTCTCTGGCCCTGGCGATCACTCCCGCGTAGGTGAGCTTACAGCTCTCGGGGATCGTGATCGCCACGGCCCCGGACTTGGGGGCGCGCCCCAGGGCAACAACCCTCCCACTTGACGGCTTCGCCGTGATCGCGCCGGCCCCCTTTCGCGTGCCGACCGCCGAACCCCCGGTCGCCGTCCTCCGTTTCGCCGAAGCAGCGGCCGCCAACTCGGCGGCGAGGGCTATGGCCGCCCTCTCCTCCGCCGCTGCCCGCCTCCTCTCCGCCTTCCTCGCGGACTTCGACTTCGCCACCGACCAGGAGGCTGGGTCGACCGGCGGCGGGATGTCCACGGGTGGCACCACCCCGGCGCTGGACACCACCACCGGCCCAGTCCTCTTGGTTTCGACCACCGCCGGCGGAGAAGCCACCGGCGGGGCATCGCGCGTCCCTCCCCCCCTGCCCTGGAGAGCCGGAACCATCCCGGCCAGGATTGCCCGGAAACGATTCTCCATTCTCGTTTCCAGCTCGGCATTCCTGGCCGCCACCATCGCGTCGACGCGGAGGAGAAGGGCTTGAGGGTCCAGTACCCCCGCCCCCTCCGCCGCCCGCGTCGCCGCTTCCGCCGCCGGTCCCGTCCCCGCGGTCCCGCCTGAGGAGGCGGAAACCCTAACCCTAACCCTAACCCTAACCCTAACCCTAACCCTAACCCTAACCCTAACCCTAACCCTAACCCTAACCCTAACCCTAACCCTAACCCTAACCCTAACCCTAACCCTAACCCTAACCCTAACCCTAACCCTAACCCTAACCCTAACCCTAACCCTAACCCTAACCCTAACCCTAACCCTAACCCTAACCCTAACCCTAACCCTAACCCTAACCCTTTTTTTTTTTTTTTTTATCGTGAGGAAATGTTTTATACATACCCCGACTTCCTGGGGGAAGCCGGGGTTATGTGGGATTCTCTCCGGGGGGCGAGCCCCCGGGGACTACCCACTAAAACCTCACGCCCACCTAAGCTACACGGGAGGTGCCTGGATCACGCGAGTACTCAACAGGACACCTCCCAGCTATCATCATACCCCGGGGGAGGGGTTAACCTCCCCCACTGCCTACGCTGTAAGACCCCGGGCGGAGGGACCCGCCCGGTGTCCCCATCCCTGGAGCCTTCGGATTGGGCTTCCCGAGCCCCAGCTCGGTCCACCCACAGCTCCCGGAGTCTTCGTGCCCCGCTCGGGGCCGGTATCCCGAAGGAACCAGCCCCGGCCGAGGCAGGAAGACGCCGCCACCGGAAGGAAGGGCCGTCGGAGGCGCGATCCGGCACGCCCCGACCCTTCCTCACCCAAATCCCCCCACGAATCCCCCTCCCCTAACGAGAGGGACGGACCGACACCCCCCCAAACCGGGAAATTAACCCGGGGGGTGTCGGCCTATCACGGGGGGAGCTATGCTCCCCCCCGGGGGCCCGGGTCAGCTCACACCCCGGGCCCCCAAATTCGCCGCCCCCAGTGGTGGGGGCATAACAGGGCGCGGGGGAACTCCCCGCGCCAACCCCACTCCGCCCCCCACCACCGGGGGCACACGTTGACGCGGGGGACCCTAACCCTAACCCTAACCCTAACCCTAACCCTAACCCTAACCCTAACCCTAACCCTAACCCTAACCCTAACCCTAACCCTAACCCTAACCCTAACCCTAACCCTAACCCTAACCCTAACCCTAACCCTTTTTTTTTTTTTTTTTTTTTATCGTGAGGAAATGTTTTATACATACCCCGGCTCCCTGGGGGAAGCCGGGGTTATGTGGGATTCTCTCCGGGGGGCGGAGCCCCCGGAGACTACCCACTAAAACCTCACGCCCACCTAAGCTACACGGGAGGTGCCTGGATCACGCGAGTACTCAACAGGACACCCCCCAGCTATCATCATACCCCGGGGGAGGGGGTTAACCTCCCCCACTGCCTACGCTATAAGACCCCGGGCGGAGGGACCCGCCCGGTGTCCCCATCCCTGGAGCCTTCGGATTGGGCTTCCCGAGCCCCAGCTCGGTCCACCCACAGCTCCCGGAGTCTTCGTGCCCCGCTCGGAGCCGGTATCCCGAAGGAACCAGCCCCGGCCGAGGCAAGAAGACGCCGCCACCGGGAGGAAGGGCCGTCGGAGGCGCGATCCGGCACGCCCCGACCCTTCCTTTCCCCAAAACCCCCCACGGATCCCCCTCCCCAATCGGGGAGGGACGGACCGACACCCCCCTACACCGGGAAACTAACCCGGGGGGTGTCGGCCTATCACGGGGGGAGCTATGCTCCCCCCGGGGGCCCGGGTCAGCTCACGCCCCGGGCCCCCAAATTCGCCGCCCCCAGTGGTGGGGGCATAACAGGGCGCGGGGGAACTCCCCGCGCCAACCCCACTCCGCCCCCCACCACCGGGGGCACACGTTGACGCGGGGGAGACCCCCGCGCCCTCCCTACCCTCTCCGCCCCCCTACTGGGGGGCACACGTCGGCGCGGGGGTCGTCCCCGCGCCCAAATACGCCTCGCGGAGTCCGGGTCCCGTTCCCGGGCCCGCTCGGCGGCCTCCTTCTGCTTGATCACATCATCGCAGAAGGAGGCCACCGCCTTCCACGACCTCACGCTGTCGACCATGTGGTCGACCACGGTCGACAGCGAGAGGTCCCACCCTTCCACCGCGGCTCTAAGGACACGGCGCGGCTCGGCCCAAGCTGGGCACTCCTCCAGAGTGTGCCGCGCCGTGTCCACATCTTCGCCGCAGTGGTGGCACTGCGCAGTCGGCTCCCGCCCCATTCTGTGCAGGTACTCTCCGAAGCAACCGTGGCCGGAGAGCACCTGCGTGAGGCGGAAGGTCAACCTTCCCCGCCTCCTGCACCATATATGAAATATGGGCAGGAGGGCCCGGACAATCGGACGTGTGGAGGGCGTTAGCATCGCCCTCCACTCCGATAAACTTTCCGTCCGGGCCTGGCGATTCTGGCCCTCGAGCTCCTCCTCCTCCTCGCGCGCGAGTTCCACCCCCGGCGGGCGACGGAAGGAGCGGGCGATGTGGTATAGCTTCGCCCGCTCCGCCGCCACCACAGCGAAGGGTGGAATCACGGCGAGGAGTCCCGCCGCCTCGGTGGAGATGGTGCGGTACCCCCGTATGACCCGCAAGGCCAGCCGCCGCCGCACTCTTTCTAAGAGTTTGCGGCTTGGCGTGCTGGCCCTGAGCGAGCGGTGCCATACGGGGGCCCCATACAGGGCTATAGACCGCACCACCTCCGTATAGAGGCGGCGCACTTTCAAATCCGGCCCCCCGACATTCGGCAGCAGCCGCGCCAATGCGGCTGCCGTCTTCTCTAGTCGGGGGGCGAGGAGCTCGAAGTGTTCTTCGAATCGCCAGCGGCCGTCTATGACCAGGCCCAGGTATCTCATCCTGGGCCCGATCTCGACGGAGGTTTCAGCGACGCGAATCCGGAGGTTCTGACCATGGGGCAGCCGCCGCGGCCGAGGCGATCCGTACATCCAGATCGCCTCGGTCTTTGCGGCGGCCACGGTCAACCCCATCCTCCGGATTCGCCCGACCACGCGGTCCAGGGCGGCCTCACACAGGTGCCTGGTTCTCCCACCCTAACCCTAACCCTAACCCTAACCCTAACCCTAACCCTAACCCTAACCCTAACCCTAACCCTAACCCTAACCCTAACCCTAACCCTAACCCTAACCCTAACCCTAACCCTAACCCTAACCCTAACCCTAACCCTAACCCTAACCCTAACCCTAACCCTAACCCTAACCCTAACCCTAACCCTAACCCTAACCCTAACCCTAACCCTAACCCTAACCCTAACCCTAACCCTAACCCTAACCCTAACCCTAACCCTAACCCTAACCCTAACCCTAACCCTAACCCTAACCCTAACCCTAACCCTAACCCTAACCCTAACCCTAACCCTAACCCTAACCCTAACCCTAACCCTAACCCTAACCCTAACCCTAACCCTAACCCTAACCCTAACCCTAACCCTAACCCTAACCCTAACCCTAACCCTAACCCTAACCCTAACCCTAACCCTAACCCTTTTTTTTTTTTTTTTTTTTATCGTGAGGAAATGTTTTATACATACCCCGACTCCCTGGGGGAAGCCGGGGTTATGTGGGATTCTCTCCGGGGGGCGGAGCCCCCGGAGACTACCCACTAAAACCTCACGCCCACCTAAGCTACATGGGAGGTGCCTGGATCACGCGAGTACTCAACAGGACACCTCCCAGCTAATACATGCCACCCCGGGGGAGGGGTTAACCTCCCCCACTGCCTACGCTATAAGACCCCGGGCGGAGGGACCCGCCCGGTGTCCCCATCCCTGGAGCCTTCGGATTGGGCTTCCCGAGCCCCAGCTCGGTCCACCCACAGCTCCCGGAGTCCTCGTGCCCCGCTCGGGGCCAGTGTCCCGAAGGAACCAGCCCCGGCCAGAGCAAGAGGACGCCGCCACCGGAAGGAAGGGCCGTCGGAGGCGCGATCCGGCACGCCCCGACCCTTCCTCACCCAAATCCCCCCACGAATCCCCCTCCCCTAACGGGAGGGACGGACCGACACCCCCCCAAACCGGGAAATTATCCCGGGGGGTGTCGGCCTATCACGGGGGGAGCTATGCTCCCCCCCGGGGGCCCGGGTCAGCTCACACCCCGGGCCCCCGAGTTCACCGCCCCCAGTTGTGGGGGCATAACAGGGCGCGGGGAGACTCCCCGCGCCAGCCCCACTCCGCCCCCCACAACCGGGGGCACACGTTGACGCGGGGGAGACCCCCGCGCCCTCCCTACCCTCTCCGCCCCCGTCCGGGGGGGCACACGTCGGCGCGGGGGTCGTCCCCGCGCCCACACCCTCCTCGCGGAGCCCGGGTCCCGCTCCCGGGCCCGCTCGGCGGCCTCCTTCTGCTTCATAACATCCTCGCAGAAGGAGGCCACCGCCTTCCACGACCCCACGCTGCCGACCATGTGGTCGACCACGGTCGGCAGCGCGAGGTCCCACCCGCCCACTGCGGCTCGCAGGACACGGCGCGGCCCGGCCCAAGCAGGGCACTCCTCCAGAGTGTGCCGCGCCGTGTCCACATCTTCGCCGCAGTGGTGGCACTGCGTAGTTGGCTCCCGCCCCATTCTATGCAGGTACTCTCCGAAGCAACCGTGGCCGGAGAGCACCTGCGTGAGGCGGAAGGTCAACCTTCCCCGCCTCCCGCACCATATATGAAATATGGGCAGGAGGGCCCGGACAATCGGACGTGTGGAGGGCGTTAACAGCGCCCTCCACTCCGATAAACTTTCCGTCCGGGCCTGGCGATTCTGGCCCTCGAGCTCCTCCTCCTCCTCGCGCGTGAGTTCCACCCCCGGCGGGCGGCGGAAGGAGCGGGCGATGTGGTATAGCTTCGCCCGCTCCGCCGCCACCACAGTGAAGGGTGGAATCACGGCGAGGAGTCCCGCCGCCTCGGTGGAGATGGTGCGGTACCCCCGTATGACCCGCAAGGCCAGCCGCCGCCGCACTCTTTCGAAGAGTTTGCGGCTAGGCGTGCTGGCCTCGAGCGAGCGGTGCCATACGGGGGCCCCATACAGGGCTATAGACCGCACCACCTCCACATAGAGGCGGCGTACTTTCACATCCGGCCCCCCGACATTCGGCAGCAGCCGCGCCAATGCGGCTGCCGTCCTCTCTAGTCGGGGGGCGAGGAGCTCGAAGTGTCCATCAAATCGCCAGCGGCCGTCTATGATCAGGCCCAGGTACCTCATCCTGGGCCCGATCGCGACGGAGGTTTCAGCGACGCGAATCCGGAGATCCTGACCGCGGGGTAGCCGCCACTCCCGAGGCGAATGCAACCAAATCGCCTCGGTTTTTGTGGCGGCCACGGTCAACCCCATTCTCCGGATTCGCCCGATCACGCAGTCCAGGGCGGCCTCTCCGAGGTGCCTGGTCCTCCTCCAATCCTCCCCCTCGGCATAAACCAGGGTGTCATCCGCATAGCAGATGACACCCGTATCCGGGGGGAGGACAACCCGCAGCACCGCGTCGTACGCCAAGTTCCACAGGAGCGGTCCGAGGACCGACCCCTGTGGAACGCCGCGGTGCGTCTCCCTCGAGTGCACAGTACCATACCGGCCGGTAAATACCACCTCTCTGTCGCGGAGATAGTCGCCGACCACCTCCCGGAGATAAGGGGGCACCTGGAAATAGTCCAGCGCCCCCATTATCTCCGACCAGGGCAGGGCGTTGAAGGCGTTAGATATGTCTAACGACACCGCAATCAACACCCTACCCTAACCCTAACCCTAACCCTAACCCTAACCCTAACCCTAACCCTAACCCTTTTTTTTTTTTTTTTTTTTTTTTTTTTTTTTTTTTTTTATCGTGAGGAAATGTTTTATACATACCCCGACTTCCTGGGGGAAGCCGGGGTTATGTGGGATTCTCTCCGGGGGGCGGAGCCCCCGGAGACTACCCACTAAAACCTCACGCCCACCTAAGCTACATGGGAGGTGCCTGGATCACGCGAGTACTCAACAGGACACCTCCCAGCTAATACATGCCACCCCGGGGGAGGGGGTTAGCCTCCCCCACTGCCTACGCTATAAGACCCCGGGCGGAGGGACCCGCCCGGTGTCCCCATCCCTGGAGCCTTCGGATTGGGCTTCCCGAGCCCCAGCTCGGTCCACCCACAGCTCCCGGAGTCCTCGTGCCCCGCTCGGGGCCAGTGTCCCGAAGGAACCAGCCCCGGCCAGAGCAAGAGGACGCCGCCACCGGAAGGAAGGGCCGTCGGAGGCGCGATCCGGCACGCCCCGACCCTTCCTTTCCCCAAAAAAAAAAAAAACCCCCCACGGTCCCCCTCCCCTATCGGGGGGAGGGGGGACCGACACCCCCCACCAACCGGGAAACTAACCCGGGGGGTGTCGGCCTATCACGGGGGGAGCTATGCTCCCCCCGGGGGGCCCGGGTCAGCTCACGCCCCGGGCCCCCAAATTCGCCGCCCCCAGTGGTGGGGGCATAACAGAGCGCGGGGGAACCCGCGCCAACCCCACTCCGCCCCCCACCACCGGGGGCACACGTTGACGCGGGGGAAACCCCCGCGCCCTCCCTACCCTCTCCGCCCCCCTACTGGGTGGCACACGTCGGCGCGGGGGTCGTCCCCGCGCCCAAATACGCCTCGCGGAGCCCGGGTCCCGTTCCCGGGCCCGCTCGGCGGCCTCCTTCTGCTTGATCACATCATCGCAGAAGGAGGCCACCGCCTTCCACGACCTCACGCTGTCGACCATGTGGTCGACCACGGTCGACAGCGAGAGGTCCCACCCTTCCACCGCGGCTCTAAGGACACGGCGCGGCTCGGCCCAAGCTGGGCACTCCTCCAGAGTGTGCCGCGCCGTGTCCACATCTTCGCCGCAGTGGTGGCACTGCGCAGTCGGCTCCCGCCCCATTCTGTGCAGGTACTCTCCGAAGCAACCGTGGCCGGAGAGCACCTGCGTGAGGCGGAAGGTCAACCTTCCCCGCCTCCTGCACCATATATGAAATATGGGCAGGAGGGCCCGGACAATCGGACGTGTGGAGGGCGTTAGCATCGCCCTCCACTCCGATAAACTTTCCGTCCGGGCCTGGCGATTCTGGCCCTCGAGCTCCTCCTCCTCCCCGCGCGTGAGTTCCACCCCCGGCGGGCGGCGGAAGGAGCGGGCGATGTGGTATAGCTTCGCCCGCTCCGCCGCCACCACAGTGAAGGGTGGAATCACGGCGAGGAGTCCCGCCGCCTCGGTGGAGATGGTGCGGTACCCCCGTATGACCCGCAAGGCCAGCCGCCGCCGCACTCTTTCTAGGAGTTTGCGGCTTGGCGTGCTGGCCTCGAGCGAGCGGTGCCATACGGGGGCCCCATACAGGGCTATAGACCGCACCACCTCCGTATAGAGGCGGCGCACTTTCAAATCCGGCCCCCCGACATTCGGCAGCAGCCGCGCCAATGCGGCTGCCGTCTTCTCTAGTCGGGGGGCGAGGAGCTCGAAGTGTTCTTCGAATCGCCAGCGGCCGTCTATGACCAGGCCCAGGTATCTCATCCTGGGCCCGATCTCGACGGAGGTTTCAGCGACGCGAATCCGGAGGTTCTGACCATGGGGCAGCCGCCGCGGCCGAGGCGATCCGTACATCCAGATCGCCTCGGTCTTTGCGGCGGCCACGGTCAACCCCATCCTCCGGATTCGCCCGACCACGCGGTCCAGGGCGGCCTCACACAGGTGCCTGGTTCTCCCCCAGTCCCCCCCCATGGCATATACCAGGGTGTCATCTGCGTAGCAGATGACACCCGTATCCGGGGGGAGGACAACCCGCAGCACCGCGTCGTAAGCCAAGTTCCACAGGAGCGGTCCGAGGACCGACCCCTGTGGAACGCCGCGGTGACCCTAACCCTAACCCTAACCCTTTTTTTTTTTTTTTTTTTTATCGTGAGGAAATGTTTTATACATACCCCGACTCCCTGGGGGAAGCCGGGGTTATGTGGGATTCTCTCCGGGGGGCGGAGCCCCCGGAGACTACCCACTAAAACCTCACGCCCACCTAAGCTACACGGGAGGTGCCTGGATCACGCGAGTACTCAACAGGACACCTCCCAGCTATCATCATACCCCGGGGGAGGGGTTAACCTCCCCCACTGCCTACGCTATAAGACCCCGAGCGGAGGGACCCGCCCGGTGTCCCCATCCCTGGAGCCTTCGGATTGGGCTTCCCGAGCCCCAGCTCGGTCCACCCACAGCTCCCGGAGTCTTCGTGCCCCGCTCGGGGCCGGTATCCCGAAGGAACCAGCCCCGGCCGAGGCAAGAAGACGCCGCCACCGGAAGGAAGGGCCGTCGGAGGCGTGATCCGGCACGCCCCGACCCTTCCTCACCCAATAACCCCCACGGATCCCCCTCCCCAATCGGGGAGGGACGGACCGACACCCCCCTACACCGGGAAACTAACCCGGGGGGTGTCGGCCTATCACGGGGGGAGCTATGCTCCCCCCCGGGGGCCCGGGTCAGCTCACGCCCCGGGCCCCCAAATTCGCCGCCCCCAGTGGTGGGGGCATAACAGGGCGCGGGGGAACTCCCCGCGCCAACCCCACTCCGCCCCCCACCACCGGGGGCACACGTTGACGCGGGGGAGACCCCCGCGCCCTTCCTACCCTCTCCGCCCCCCTACTGGGGGGCACACGTCGGCGCGGGGGTCGTCCCCGCGCCCAAATACGCCTCGCGGAGCCCGGGTCCCGTTCCCGGGCCCGCTCGGCGGCCTCCTTCTGCTTGATCACATCATCGCAGAAGGAGGCCACCGCCTTCCACGACCTCACGCTGTCGACCATGTGGTCGACCACGGTCGACAGCGAGAGGTCCCACCCTTCCACCGCGGCTCTAAGGACACGGCGCGGCTCGGCCCAAGCTAGGCACTCCTCCAGAGTGTGCCGCGCCGTGTCCACATCTTCGCCGCAGTGGTGGCACTGCGCAGTCGGCTCCCGCCCCATTCTGTGCAGGTACTCTCCGAAGCAACCGTGGCCGGAGAGCACCTGCGTGAGGCGGAAGGTCAACCTTCCCCGCCTCCTGCACCATATATGAAATATGGGCAGGAGGGCCCGGACAATCGGACGTGTGGAGGGCGTTAGCATCGCCCTCCACTCCGATAAACTTTCCGTCCGGGCCTGGCGATTCTGGCCCTCGAGCTCCTCCTCCTCCCCGCGCGTGAGTTCCACCCCCGGCGGGCGGCGGAAGGAGCGGGCGATGTGGTATAGCTTCGCCCGCTCCGCCGCCACCACAGTGAAGGGTGGAATCACGGCGAGGAGTCCCGCCGCCTCGGCGGAGATGGTGCGGTACCCCCGTATGACCCGCAAGGCCAGCCGCCGCCGCACTCTTTCCAAGAGTCTGCGGCTGGGCGTGCTGGCCCCGAGCGAATGGTGCCACACGGGGGCCCCATACAGGGCTATAGACCGCACCACCTCCACATAGAGGCGGCGTACTTTCAAATCCGGCCCCCCGACATTTGGCAGCAGCCGCGCCAATGCGGCCGCCGTCTTCTCTAGTCGGGGGGCGAGGAGCTCGAAGTGTCCATCGAATCGCCAGCGGCCGTCTATGATCAGGCCCAGGTACCTCATCCTGGGCCCGATCGCGACGGAGGTCTCAGCGACGCGAATCCGGAGATCTTGACCACGGGGTAGCCGCCACGGCCGAGGCGATCCATACATCCAGATCGCCTCGGTCTTTGCGGCGGCCACGGTCAGTCCCATCCCCCGGATTCGCCCGACCACGCAGTCCAGGGCGGCCTCACACAGGTGCCTGGTCCTCCTCCAGTCCCCCCCCTCGGCATAAACCAGGGTGTCATCCGCATAGCAGATGACACCCGTATCCGGGGGGAGGACAACCCGCAGCACCGCGTCGTACGCCAAGTTCCACAGGAGCGGTCCGAGGACCGACCCCTGCGGAACGCCGCGGTGCGTCTCCCTCGTGTGCACAACGCTATACCGGCCGGTAAACACCACCTCTCTGCCGCGGAGATAGTCGCCGACCACCTCCCGGAGATAGGGGGGCACCTGGAAATATTCCATCGCCCCCACTATCTCCCTCCAGGGCAGGGCGTTGAAGGCGTTAGATATATCCAACGACACGGCTATCAACACCCTGCCCCGAGCGACAGCCCGTTCCCGGAGGAGGCGCAGACGCTCCAGGGCGTCAATTGTGGAGCGCCCCCTCCGGAATCCATACTGGCTGTCGCTCAGGTCGGGACCACCCCGCGACAGATGCTCGACGAGGCGGGCGGCAATTATTCTTTCGAACAGCTTGCCCGCCTCGTCGAGTAAACACACCGGCCGGTAGGCAGCGGGAGACTCTGCGGGTTTCCCCTCCTTTTGGAGGAGAACCAGGCACGCTTTCTTCCACTCTTTGGGGAAGACTCCCCGGCGCAGGCTCGCGTCCATGACGCTCCTGAACGCCGGGGCGAGGACCTCCAGAGCTAAGGCCATTACACCACCGGGAACCCCATCGGGGCCAGGGGCCTTCTTGCCCCTGGCCCGGAGCTCCCGGACGGCCCGGTACAGCTCCCACCCAGTGACCCGGAATTCGTCCGACCATTCAATGGCCGGACCCGGGGCGCGTTCCCTCCCCCCCTCACTCAGGGGGAAGAGGGTATCCACTACGCGCCCCAGAAGTTCCGGGTCTAACCGCTCCGTGACCGGGGACGCCCAGGGGCGGAGCTTCCCAAGCACCGCCTTATACGGGCGTCCCCACGGATCCTCACGGAGGGTGAGCAGGAGCTCATCCCAGGCCTTGGCCTTAGCAGCGGCAATCGCACGCTTGAGGGCCACGGCCGCCGATCTGTACTCCCTGTACAGCTCGGCGACCCTCGGCTCCGCGTCGCCGCCCAGAAAATGGCGGCGACGGGCGCGGGCATACTGGCGGCGGGCTCGGCCGGCCGAACTGCGGAGTTCGGCCAGCTCCCCCGACCACCAGTAAACTGACTTTCTCGGGGGCTGAGCTCGGACCCGGGGCATCGCCACGTCACAGATCATCTGCAACGTGCCCCGGATCCAAGCCGCCCCCTCGTCTGCCTCGCGCTCCCTGGCCGAAGGCCAGGCGGAGCCGATAATCACGGCCCTCAGGAGGTCCCCGTCCAGTCGTTTCAGCGCCCATCTGGGCGCTGACGGTGCGCCACGTCGGAGGGGCGCGTCCAATGGCGAGTCCGAGACCACAGCCACGTCCATCAGGACGTAGCTGTGGTCCGACAGGGTCTCTCCACTCCAGACCCGCCAGTTGGACACACGGCGCGAGGCGGCGGCTGTCGCGAATGACACGTCCACTATGGACCAGCCATTCCACCTCACGCACGTAGGCACGGAGCCCCGGTTTAACAACCGGAGCTCCATCCCCTCCGCCCAGTCTTCCAGGACCCCGCCTCGGGCGTTGGTCCCGGGGTTACCCCAGGTGGAGGACCTCGCATTGAGGTCCCCCAGGACCAACACTGGACCGGCTATATAAGGGGCTATCATTAGCCCCAGCCGGTCCAGGAACATCCCTAATTCGGCGGAGTCATAACTGGGTGAGCTGTAGCACCCCACGACCAGAAATCTTCCCCACTTTACCATAACCATCCCCCTGCCCCGTTCGACCACGGAACAGGGGGGCACAGTCGCCGAGTGGCGACGCCACCATATCGCCACGGAGCCGTCAACGTCACCGGACCAGTGTGGGTGGTCCGGGATCCTGTAGGGCTCCGTGGCGACGGCCAGGCCAACCCCCCACTCCTCCAGGCACTGGACCATCAGGTCCTGCGCCCGGTGGCAGTGGTTGAGGTTGGCCTGGAGTACCGGTAGAGGAGACCTGCGCGGAATGTGGGCCATTAGTTGGCCTCTGTGCTGGTCCCCTCCTCTGCGGTCCCGCTAGGGCCCGCCTCCACCTCCATCGTCTCCCCCTCCTTTGGGTTTGGGGGAGCGGCCGACTTCCCCCCCGGGGTAATCGGCGCCGCGCTTTTGGGGGACGCCACACCGTCCCCCTTTGCGCCCTTCTTCTTTTTGGGCGGCGGGGAGCACGCCTTGCTCCCCGCCTTGTGGCCCGCCGGCCTGCCTACCGCAGCGCACACCACGCAGTGTGGTGGCGCCCTGCATTCCACCGCCCGGTGGTTGGCGTCCCCGCAGCGGTAACAGTGACCGCTGCGGTCGACCTCCGCAGTGCATCGCTGCCGTACATGGCCTAGGGCCAGGCAGCGAAAACACTGCAACGGACGCGGAGCCAAAACTACCACCTGGGCGGTGGACCACCCCACTCGCACCCTGCCGGCCTTTTCTATGGCCAGCGCGGCCACGGCCGGGCACTGTACCCAAACAGTGCCGAGCCCGTTGGGCGGAGCTTTGAGCTCGCCCACCCTGACGGACTCGGCGGCACAGCCCCCGGCCTCCGCCACCGCCGCCGTCACCTCCTGGGGGGTGACCGACACCTCCAGGCCCGTGAGGCGAAACTCCGCCTTTTTGACGGGCCTGGAGACCCTCACCTCCATCCCTCCCAGGACGGTGGCCATCCTGGCCGCCAGGGCGTCGGCCTTCGGGCCCCCGTCGGCACCAGGGACCTCAATAATGAGGCCCCCGGTGACCGCCCGCTTCCAATTGAGGGCCCCGATGCCTAGGGCATCTAAGTCGATGCCCTGGCGGGCCCTCCTCACGGCCTCCTCATACGAGGTCTTGCTCCCCTCGGGGACGGTCAAGGTGACCGCCGCCGCGCGGGGAGGGGCCTTCACCCTGGCCACTGGTTTCCCCCCCTTCGGGGCGGGGGCAACGGCCTTCCTGGACTTGGATGTGCCGGCCGCGGCTGCCGCAGCCTGGGACGCAGCCTTGGCCGTGCCCTTTCCCTTCTTCCTAACTACTTCTGCCCAGGTATCCCCTTTATCGGGGACACCCGGTGCTGGCGGAGAAGGGGCGGGGGCCGGGGGGGCGACGGGGGCGCTCCCCCCCGCAGAATTTCCGCCTTTCTTCTTCTTCTTCTTCTTCTTCTTCCCCGCCCCTCCCGACGCCGGGGTAGGAGCGGGTGCAGGCGTCGGCGGCGCCGGCGCAGGGGCGGGCCGCGGCGGCGTCGGAGGCGCCGGTGGCAGTGGCTGAGAGGCCCCGCACGCGCCAACCACGCGACGCAGATCCCTCCGCAGTTCCTCGCGGAGGGATCTCAGACCCTCCTCCATGAGGGCCCGCATCTGCGTCATAACGTCCGATGCGGGCGCCATGGTGGCCACGCCGGCGCCGGGAGCCGGCAGGAGAGGAGCGTCCCGCAACCGCTTTACGGCCATCAGTTCTCCCCTGATGGCCTCCAGCGAGTCGCGGGTCCCCCGGAGCTCCCTCTCCAACGCCGCGCATCTCTCCCGAAGGGCGCTCTCCCCGGGGCTCGCTACGGGCGTAACATAGGAGCAAGCCGCAGGGTGTCCACCCTGGACACCCCTACGGTCCATCTCCCGCGCGCATGCCTTGATATCGCCGGAGGCTTCCCGGAAGGCCTTAAGGTACGTGCCCTTAAGATTGCCGGACCTCTCGGCCAGCTCGCGGACCTCGTCGGACCGCTCTACCATTAGAGCGGTCAGCTCCCCGGGGAGCAGGCTCCGTATATCCGGCCGCGCTGGATCCTCCAGACGCTCACGCTCGCGATCCCGCTTGCGCTTTTTCCCCGCGCCACTGGAGGAGGCTGTCACAGAGATGATCGACAACCCGTCATCCTCCAGGTCCAGGATCGGAGTCCCCCTCCCAGGCCGGGGCCTGAGATCCCGGGGAACCGGAAGAAGCGGCGGTCCCATCACCAACGGCGTGGGTACCGCCGGGGCCGGCTGCCCCATAACCTGTGGTGGCACAGGTGCCACCACAGCTCCCCCCTCAACCACTTCCGGGTGTGGTTCCCCCTCCTTAACCTCATCCTTTTTGTTTGTCAAAGTATCCATAAAGATCCCACGAATATGGCGGGAAACAAGGTCCACCCGGGCAGAGCCCCCACTACCCGGGTAAGGCTAGATACGCACTGGAGGCGCCAGGTATCCAGTGGTTGTTGGTGCGCTCGCGACTGGTGTACCCCACCAGCCACGCCCTGTTACCAGGGCGTACCCTCTCACCGCGCACCGAAGCTTAGGGTTGGGGATTTTTTATAGAGGTTATCATCCTCGCGGCCCGGCCGGTTAAGGCAAGACCACCGTTCCGGTAAAACATGACCACCGGTTTACGGCAAGGGCCCTGCGGCGACCTCCCCGGTCGTTATCGCAGGACCCAATCCGCGGTTTTTCATCCCTCCGTGTGAGCCTTACCGGCAAGGGAGGCCCTGCCAGGATCCGAAGATCCCGCCGGCATCGCCTCACACATCATTAGGACTACTTCCCGCGGAATACCCCTCGCTCCGTTAGCAACACACAACTATGTGTGTTCCCAGGGACCACCACGAGGAGGTGGAGCGTAGAGGATTTTAGGGATATGACCGCCACCACTGTGGCATACCTAGTAGTGGATCCGAGTCACCATTACTAAGCCCATATCCCCTCGGTCCCCACCCTAACCCTAACCCTAACCCTAACCCTAACCCTAACCCTAACCCTAACCCTAACCCTAACCCTAACCCTTTTTTTTTTTTTTTTTTTTTTTTATCGTGAGGAAATGTTTTATACATACCCCGGCTCCCTGGGGGAAGCCGGGGTTATGTGGGATTCTCTCCGGGGGGCGGAGCCCCCGGAGGCTACCCACTAAAACCTCACGCCCACCTAAGCTACATGGGAGGTGCCTGGATCACGCGAGTACTCAACAGGACACCTCCCAGCTAATACATGCCACCCCGGGGGAGGGGGTTAGCCTCCCCCACTGCCTACGCTATAAGACCCCGGGCGGAGGGACCCGCCCGGTGTCCCCATCCCTGGAGCCTTCGGATTGGGCTTCCCGAGCCCCAGCTCGGTCCACCCACAGCTCCCGGAGTCTTCGTGTCCCGCTCGGGGCCGGTATCCCGAAGGAACCAGCCCCGGCCGGGGCAAGAAGACGCCGCCACCGGAAGGAAGGGCCGTCGGAGGCGTGATCCGGCACGCCCCGACCCTTCCTCACCCAATACCCCCCACGGATCCCCCTCCCCAATCGGGGAGGGACGGACCGACACCCCCCTACACCGGGAAACTAACCCGGGGGGTGTCGGCCTATCACGGGGGGAGCTATGCTCCCCCCCGGGGGCCCGGGTCAGCTCACACCCCGGGCCCCCGAGTTCACCGCCCCCAGTTGTGGGGGCATAACAGGGCGCGGGGAGACTCCCCGCGCCAGCCCCACTCCGCCCCCCACAACCGGGGGCACACGTTGACGCGGGGGAGACCCCCGCGCCCTCCCTACCCTCTCCGCCCCCGTCCGGGGGGGCACACGTCGGCGCGGGGGTCGTCCCCGCGCCCACACCCTCCTCGCGGAGCCCGGGTCCCGCTCCCGGGCCCGCTCGGCGGCCTCCTTCTGGGTCATTACTACCTCACAGAAGGAGGCCACCGCATTCCACGACCCCTCGCTGTCGACCATGTGGTCGACCACGGTCGGCAGCGAGAGGTCCCACCCGCCCACTGCGTGTCTAAGGACACGGCGCGGCTCGGCCCAGGCCGGGCACTCCTCTAAGGTGTGCCGCGCCGTGTCCACATCCTCGTCGCAGTGGTGGCACTGCGTAGTCGGCTCCCGCCCCATTCTATGCAGGTACTCTCCGAAGCAACCGTGGCCGGAGAGCACCTGCGTGAGGCGGAAGGTCAGCCTTCCCTGCCTCCCGCACCATATAAGAAATATGGGCAGGAGGGCCCGGACAATCGGACGTGCGGAGGGTGCCAGGAGCACCCTCCACTCCGCAAATACGTCCGCCCGGGCCTGGCGTTTCTGAGCCTCGAGCTCCTCCTCCTCCTCGCTCGTGAGTTCCACCCCCGGCGGGCGGCGGAACGAGCGGGCGATATGGTATAGTTTCGCCCGCTCCGCCGCCACCAAATGGAGTGGTGGAACCACGGCGAGGAGACCCGCCACCTCCCCAGAGATGGTGCGGTACCCCCGTATGGCCCGCAGGGCCAGCCGTCGCCGCACTCTTTCTAAGAGGTCTTGGCTTTTCTGGCTGGCCCCGAGCGAGCGGTGCCACACGGGGGCCCCATATAGGGCAATGGACCGCACCACCTCCATATAGAGGCGGCGGACATTCAGCTCCGGCCCCCCGATATTAGGCAGCAGCCGCGCAAGGGCGGATGCCGTCCTCTCTAATCGGGGGGCGAGGAGCTCGAAGTGCTCCACGAAACCCCAGCGGCCGTCGATGACCAGGCCCAGGTATCTCATACTGGGCCCGATCTCGACGGAGGTCTCGGCGACACGAATCCGGAGGTCTTGACCTCGGGGCAGCCGCCACGGCCGAGGCGATCCATACAGCCAGATCGCCTCGGTCTTTGCGGCGGCCACGGTTAGCCCCATCCTCCGGATTCGCCCGACAACGCAGTCCAGGGCAACCTCTGCCAGGTGCCTGGTTCTCCTCCAATCCTCCCCCTCGGCGTATACCAGGGTGTCATCTGCATAACAGATGACACCCGTATCCGGGGGGAGGACAACCCGCAGCACCGCGTCGAATGCCAGGTTCCACAGGAGCGGCCCGAGGACCGACCCCTGCGGAACCCCGCGGTGCATCTCCCTCATATGCACGGTCTTGTACCGGCCGGTAAACACCACCTCTCTGCCGCGGAGGTAGTCGCCGACCACCTCCCGGAGATAGGGGGGCACCTGGAAGTATTCCATCGCCCCCGCTATCTCCTTCCAGGGCAGGGAGTTGAAAGCGTTGGAGATGTCCAACGACACCGCAATCAACACCCTGCCCCGAGCGACAGCCCGTTCACGGAGGAGACGCAGGCGCTCCAAGGCGTCTATCGTGGAGCGCCCCCTCCGGAACCCATACTGGCTGTCGCTCAGGTCGGGACCACCTCGCGACAGGTGCTCGATGAGGCGGGCAGCAATTATTCTTTCGAACAGCTTGCCCGCTTACCCTAACCCTAACCCTAACCCTAACCCTAACCCTAACCCTAACCCTAACCCTTTTTTTTTTTTTCGTGGGAAAATGCTTTACGCATTCCCCGACTCCCTGGGGGGAGTCGGGGTTATGTGGGACTACCCTTGGGGGAAATCCCCAAGGGGTACCCACTAAAAACCCACGCCCACCTAAGCTAAAGGGGAGGTGCCTGGATCACGCGAGTACTCAACAGGACACCTCCCAGCTATCATCATACCCCGGGGGAGGGGTTAACCTCCCCCACTGCCTACGCTATAAGACCCAGGGCGGAGGGACCCGCCCGGTGTCCCCATCCCTGGAGCCTTCGGATTGGGCTTCCCGAGCCCCAGCTCGGTCCACCCACAGCTCCCGGAGTCTTCGTGCCCCGCTCGGAGCCGGTATCCCTAAGGAACCAGCCCCGGCCGAGGCAAGAAGACGCCGCCACCGGAAGGAAGGGCCGTCGGAGGCGTGATCCGGCACGCCCCGACCCTTCCTTTCCCCAAACCCCCCAAGTATCCCCCTCCCCAATCGGGGAGGGACGGACCGACACCCCCCTACATCGGGAAAATAACCCGGGGGTGTCGGCCTATCACGGGGGGAGCTATGCTCCCCCCCGGGGGCCCGGGTCAGCTCACACCCCGGGCCCCCAAGTTCACCGCCCCCAGTTGTGGGGGCGTAACAGGGCGCGGGGAAACTCCCCGCGCCAACCCCACTCCGCCCCACACCACCGGGGGCACACGTTGACGCGGGGGAGACCCCCGCGCCCTCCCTACCCACTCCGCCCCCCTACTGGGGGGCACACGTCGGCGCGGGGGTCGTCCCCGCGCCCACACCCTCCTCGCGGAGCCCGGGTCCCGTTCCCGGGCCCGCTCGGCGGCCTCCTTCTGCTTGATAACATCCTCGCAGAAGGAGGCCACCGCCTTCCACGACCTCACGCTGTCGACCATGTGGTCGACCACGGTCGACAGCGAGAGGTCCCACCCTTCCACCGCGGCTCTAAGGACACGGCGCGGCTCAGCCCAAGCTGGGCACTCCTCCAGAGTGTGCCGCGCCGTGTCGACATCTTCGCCGCAGTGGTGGCACCGCGCAGTCGGCTCCCGCCCCATTCTATGCAGGTACTCTCAGAAGCAACCGTGGCCGGAGAGCACCTGCGTGAGGCGGAATGTCAACCTTCCCCGCCTCCTGCACCATATATGAAATATGGGCAGGAGGGCACCCTAACCCTAACCCTAACCCTAACCCTTTTTTTTTTTTTTTTTTTTTATCGTGAGGAAATGTTTAATATATACCCCGACTCCCTGGGGGAAGCCGGGGTTATGTGGGATTCTCCCCGGGGGCGAGCCCCCGGAGACTACCCACTAAAACCTCACGCCCACCTAAGCTACACGGGAGGTGCCTGGATCACGCGAGTATTCAACAGGACACCTCCCAGCTAATACATGCCACCCCGGGGGAGGGGGTTAGCCTCCCCCACTGCCTACTCTATAAGACCCCGGGCGGAGGGACCCGCCCGGTGTCCCCATCCCTGGAGCCTTCGGATTGGGCTTCCCGAGCCCCAGCTCGGTCCACCCACAGCTCCCGGAGTCCTCGTGCCCCGCTCGGGGCCGGTGTCCCGAAGGAACCAGCCCCGGCCAGAGCAAGAGGACGCCGCCACCGGAAGGAAGGGACGTCGGAGGCGCGATCCGGCACGCCCCGACCCTTCCTTTCCCCAAAAACCCCCACGGTCCCCCTCCCCTATCGGGGGGAGGGGGGACCGACACCTTCCACTAACCGGGAAACTATCCCGGGGGGTGTCGGCCCATCACGGGGGGAGCTACGCTCCCCCCCGGGGGCCCGGGTCAGCTCGCACCCCGGGCCCCCAAATTCAACGCCCCCACAGGTGGGGGCGAAACAGGGCGCGGGGATACTCCCCGCGCTAAACCCCCTCCGCCCCCCACTCCCGGGGGCAATGGTTGACGCGGGGGAGACCCCCGCGC
This sequence comes from Halictus rubicundus, assembly GCF_050948215.1. Lineage (NCBI taxonomy): Eukaryota > Metazoa > Arthropoda > Insecta > Hymenoptera > Halictidae > Halictus > Halictus rubicundus. The sequence goes on from NW_027489597.1 coordinate 27,201, forward strand.
CCTCCCATCCCTCACCGCCCCCCTCGTGGGGGGCACACGCCGGCGCGGGGGTCGTCCCCGCGCCCACACCCTCCTCGCGGAGCCCGGGTCCCGTTCCCGGGCCCGCTCGGCGGCCTCCTTCTGCTTGATAACGTCCTCGCAGAAGGAGGCCACCGCATTCCACGACCCCACGCTGTCGACCATGTGGTCGACCACGGTCGGCAGCGCGAGGTCCCACCCGCCCACTGCGGCTCGCAGGACACGGCGCGGCCCGGCCCAAGCAGGGCACTCCTCCAGAGTGTGCCGCGCCGTGTCGACATCTTCGCCGCAGTGGTGGCACTGCGCCGTCGGCTCCCGCCCCATTCTGTGCAGGTACTCTCCAAAACAGCCATGGCCGGAGAGCACCTGCGTGAGGCGGAAGGTCAACCTTCCCCGCCTCCCGCACCATATGTAAAATATGGGCAGGAGGGCCCGGACAATCGGACGTGTGGAGGGCGCCAACATCGCCCTCCACTCCGAAAAAGCTTCCGTCCGGGCCTGGCGATTCTGGCCCTCGAGCTCCTCCTCCTCCTCGCGCGTGAGTTCCACCCCCGGCGGGCGGCGGAAGGAGCGGGCGATGTGGTATAGCTTCGCCCGCTCCGCCGCCACCACAGTGAAGGGTGGAATCACGGCGAGGAGTCCCGCCGCCTCGGTGGAGATGGTGCGGTACCCCCGTATGACCCGCAAGGCCAGCCGCCGCCGCACTCTTTCGAAGAGTTTGCGGCTAGGCGTGCTGGCCTCGAGCGAGCGGTGCCATACGGGGGCCCCATACAGGGCTATAGACCGCACCACCTCCACATAGAGGCGGCGTACATTCAAATCCGGCCCCCCGACATTCGGCAGCAGCCGCGCCAATGCGGCTGCCGTCTTCTCTAGTCGGGGGGCGAGGAGCTCGAAGTGTCCATCAAATCGCCAGCGGCCGTCTATGATCAGGCCCAGGTACCTCATCCTGGGCCCGATCGCGACGGAGGTTTCAGCGACGCGAATCCGGAGATCCTGACCGCGGGGTAGCCGCCACACCCGAGGCGAATACATCCAAATCGCCTCGGTTTTTGTGGCGGCCACGGTCAACCCCATTCTCCGGATTCGCCCGACCACGCAGTCCAGGGCAGCCTCGCCCAGGTGCCTGGTTCTCCTCCAGTCCTCCCCCTCGGCATAAACCAGGGTGTCATCTGCATAGCAGATATTATAGTTGCTAATGTCAGGGCATTAGTCAATAATTGTTTTTCCAAATTGCATTTTTGCGTGAGCATATTCTTGTAGAGATTGTTTACCTGTTTCTTTATGTGTCTTTCTGTTTCGGCGTCGACCGACGGTCGGAGCAGCCTGCTGCCGGGACCACTCAGATTTGAGCGAGCAAATTGAATCCACTGGATGGGTCAATGAGAGGTTGAGACAGAGAGAGAGAGAGAGCGAGGATTAAAGGTGTAACTGCACTTTTATTACAGTACTCGCACTTACAATGCGCCGTGAGAGGCGCGAGCCGGCGGACGAGCGGAGATCTTGAGCGAGCCAACTTCTGCCGTCGGATCGCGAAGCGGAGATCTTGAACGACACGAAACACGTGCCGTCGCGAGGCGGAAATCTTCGACGCGGACGACGGAAATCTTGGCGCGAAGCAGAAGGCTCGTAACGCGGCGCGAAAGAGCGCGAGAAAAATACGAACGAGTATTTTGAGAGCGCGAGAGATCAGCGAACGGGCGCGAGAACGAATACCGGACGATTAGAATATACCGTGACGACTGACTAAAGTTACAGGAGCGATGCGAGAGGCGAACCTGAAGAGAGCGAGAAGGCACGCGCAGGTGCCTTAAATAACAAGGACCATCGAATGTGGAGCACCGTGATTGGTGCTCCCGAATCGGATAATCCTTGTTTGTCTCGATTTGAAGGATTCAAGCGTTGAAATCCGGTCAATGAGAGCGACACGCGTTCTTGCCGCGTGTTGATATACGAGACAAAAACCGTATGAAACAGCGGTCGCCCGCCAAGACAATAGCCGCCGAATTCCAACGCTTGAATCCTGAACACTTTCTATGTAGACGAATTTTGAATTTATGTAAGTGAAAATGTCGAGATTCTCTACACGCATTTTTCTTTCCCCAGTAAATGTTCTTCCTTTAGTCGTTTCAAGAATGAACAGCGTTGGGTGTTCTGTTTGACATAGGGTGTATCCGCATATTGGCGTTTCACCCATTTTTGTTAATGCAAATGTTATTTCTCCTTCGGTTAAAGCGAATACTGAAGCGATTCTTCTGGTTTTATACTGTCTGTAAGTCTTGATGCCAATCCCTCATACAGGACATTGTATTGTTCGAATTTACAAGTGGATTTTGGGTAAGGTTTCCAGTCGTCGTCGTCGTCATCTAAGCAGGTTGCGCTTTGGAAAACGCACATGGTTCCCGATTTTAACATTATCTGGTTTGCTTCTAATTGTACAGGTAGGGAAGCTGTTCGTAATGTTATCGTTGCTACGGCCTGTACGATGACGTTATCCCAAGGTTCATATGGGTCTGAGAATTGTACTCCTTGGCATTTGCCATTGATGTTTAGTTTTCCTGCTAACGTGAAGGGACTGGTTACCGTGGAGTTGACCTTTAAACCGCTGAGACATGTGTTTCTTCCCACGGACATAGTGCCGTACAAGTGCATTCTTCTGCACTGTTCTTCTGTTATCAGTTCTAAATATTCGCTTATCCTGTTTTGTACTGCCGATATATGAGAATGCATACCGCAGTAGCTGACTGTTCTAAATATTACGACCTTGCATTGAATGATGTCCGCGTAACTGTAATCTGATAGCTGTAGTAGCTGTGAATGTAGACTTCTTCCACCCTTTTAGCGACGTGGTCAATGTTACAGTCGTCAACGGTCTTGAAAGATAAGGTAGTCACGTTTAAGTGGTGTCCATTACAATCGTATCCGATAATGGCACGCGAGGATTATATCAACATGGATACTAGCCAAAGGCTTAACATTTTCTGTAAGCAAACGCATCGTTCTTCTAATGCTTATACAAATGATTATCGCGTTATCTTTTAAGTTGTTATAGTAGACTTATAGGAATTAGCATGATGATATCGGAAGAGTGCCTGTTGAAGATATTCTGAATTATGATGCGAGTGAAGAAGCATTTCATCTTCTTATCTATTTTGCATCCGTTAGTTTGGAGTAAGGTTCTTCGCTTAGTTAATTCTATGAACAATACTATCGGTGTGTTAGTTGTGACAATAGTGGTAGAAACATTCTGCTATGAAATTTTAGATATGTTTATTTAGATAGGACCATGGTCCGATGGATTAGCATGCTTATCATATTGTTACAGCAGTATCCTTCTACCAAAAGGAATGTCCTATGATTTTTATTGGGGTAATTATTTTTTTACGCATTTGTATGGGTATGTAGTATCATTTATTGTTCCCCTAGGGGTTACAATCCGTTCCACATCTATCTTCTTAACCTAACTCTTAACCTAAAGCTTAAACTATGCTTAACCTAAGTTAACTAACTTATCTTAACTTAACTTAACTTACTAAACTTAACATACTTAACTTAACTTAACTTAACACTAATCCATAAGAGAGAGAGAGAGTTCTTACTCTTGCTTACGCCACATTCCCAATTTACCTCTCACACACACACTCATACCATCTCAACTCCCCCCTCCTCTACCACTCACCCATCCTTTCCCCTACCCCCTGGACCTCCTCTTCCGGCTGCACTCATTCTTTCCATTCCTAAGCATTCATACCTTGCTCACCCCCCCCGCGCCTCTTCCCTCCGTACCTTCCCTCCACTCCTCTAACCTCCTCATCCATTCCTTTCCCTCTCCTTCATCTCCTAGCACCTCCCCTACCCTACCCTGCCACCCCCTTCCCTCAACCCCTCCCCAGCACAGCTCCCACACATGCTCCCACGTTTCCATCCCCCACCCACAGACCCTACACCTTCTCTCCTCTTCTTCCATCCAATACCTTCCACCCCTCATCTCATTACCCAACCTAAATCTAGCTACTCTTTGCCATCTATTCTCACCCCACCCTTTCCTCGTATATCCCGGTATCCCCTCTCCCTTGACCCTCCCATACCACACATTGTATCTCGCTCTCCTTATCTTTTCCCATCTCTCCTCCTGCTGCTTCCTCCTTTCCCTCTATACTAACTCTCCACTCACTACCTCTGTCTTCTCCTCCATCATCACCTCTGTCTCCTCTGCTGACCAACCTCTCTCTCCCCAGAAACGTCTTCTCTCATTCTCCCACACATCTACCTCCCCTCCCCTTCTTCCCCTGCCTCTTACCTGTTCTAAACACATCCTTGCTAACTAACTCCCCCCCTCTTCCCTCCCGCAACCTTCTTCTCGTAGCTCCATGCCCTTAACCCCGCCCTCCCTCTCAACAACTCCCTCTGCAACTCTTCCCTTATCATGTATCCCGGCGTGCACCTCTCTACCCCTAGCACCCATCTCAGAAACCTCTCTTGCAGTCTCTCTATACCTTCCCATTCCTTCCAACCCCAAATTTCCACCCCGTAGCTGATAACCGACCACACCAACCTGTCGAATAACCAGATTCTCCTTCCCCAGTCGTTACCAAACCTCCTCTTCCCAATCCCCCATACTTGTCCCATTATCACTGCCCCCTTCCTAATTCTATCCTCCACGTGCTTCCTCTGTCCCCCATCCCTCATAACCACGTACCCCAGGTACTTAAATTCTGCCACCTCCTCCAGCACCTTGCCCTTCCACCTCCACGTGATCTTTTTCCACCTGCCCCCATCCCTTCTGCACCTCATCATCTTCGATTTTTCCACATTCAGTTGCAGCTTCCTTTCTTCCAGATATCTCTCCAAACCCCTCATCATACCCCTCATCCCCTCCTCATCCTCTGCCATCATAGCTACATCATCCGCGTACGCCAGCGTAAAGATTTTCCTCTCCCCTAATTTTACTCCCCCCATCCTCCCTTCTCCAGCACCTCGTCCATATCCGCCAGCAGCAGTGTAAATAGCAACGAGCTTAGCGGGCACCCCTGCCTCACCCCCCTTATCGTCCAAAAACTTGCCCCCTCCTCCCCTCCCACCATAACTTTACTCCTCGTCTCCCTCAACATCTCCTCACATCTCACAACCAGCCCTTCCCTTACTCCCCTTTCTCTTAAGGTTTTCACCAATATTTCCCTGTCCACCGCGTCGAATGCCGCCTTCAGATCTACAAAGAAGATCACCATCTTCCTTTCCTTCCTTCTCACCTGCCTGTTTAGGAGATAATTCAGCACGTATATATTATCTACGCACCCCACCCCCTTCCTGAACCCCGTCTGACTCGCCGGTAACATGCCTTTCCCCTCCACTTCCTCCCTTAACCTCTCCGCCAGGATTGCTGCGTACACCTTATACGCTGTTTGTAACAGCGTAACCCCCCTGTAGTCTTCCACCTTTCTGCTATTCCTCTTCTTCGCAATGGGTATAACTGTCCCTTCCGACCACTCCTCCACCCAACCCTCTCCCTTCCACACCCTATTGCATACCCTCCACAACCACATTTCCACCTCGCTCCCTCCATATTTCCAAACCTCGTTCCCTATTCCGTCCCCACCCGCCGCTTTCTTCTCCTTCAGCCCCTTTATCACCCTCTTTACCTCCCCTATTTCTATTTCCCTTTCACTGTCCCGCCTTCTTCTTGTTACCTCTCCCACCCTTGCCCTCTGCTCCACCCCACCCAACAGCCGCCTGAAATGCTCATTCCATTCTTCCATCTTTATTCCTTCGTCTATCCAAGCTCTTTTCTTTCTTTCCCTGTTTACCACCTGCCATACCTGCTTCTCCGTCTTCACCCCCTCCAGTTCCCTTTCCCATTTCGTTCTCTGCTCCTTCTTTTTCTCCTCACACAGCAGCCTGTACCTCTTTCTGCTTTCCCTGTAACTCTCGCCCTCTCCCCCCTTCTTCCTCCATCTCCTCATTTCCTCCCTCACCTTCCTTTTTTCCTCTCTACATTCCTCATCCCACCATCCTCTCCTTTTCCCTTTTTCTCTCTTCCCTACCTCCCCTAGTGCTTCCTTAATGTTCTCCTTTAAGGGGGGCGGACCGACCGAACCTGACTCCGCAAAATAATGATTGTCACGCTATGAAAGAACGGCCGCTAGAAGAAGCTAAATAGTAACATTTCTGT